>NC_073381.1:91053705-91353705 GCF_028641065.1 Leucoraja erinaceus
GCGTCAACCGAATTTAGTCCACGACGACAATAACGTGACACTAGGGGGGGGAGCGTCATAATGGGAACTGAGAGGTGAGTCTTAGATCTGTTTTGGAAGTCCCGAACTCAACGACACGTTTTAAGTGCACATTTTAATACTTACCATCCGCTGTAATGTATTGAGCAAATCCTCCAACAATTAGGCAGAAACTCAGAAGCATGACATGTTTAAACCTGTTGCTGGCTGCAACGAAAAGAACCCAATCCACAAACGGATAGAACCTTTTCGAACCTTCGTGGACCTGGGCTTACACCACTCTGCGAATGGGTGTGAGCAGCGACAATGGCTGAGACGCCGAGTGGGCTAACGAGATTATCTTGGAAACACAAAGGAATAGGTACAGAACGAGCCTCAGCAGACGGACGTGGTAAACAGGCCTCAGCAGCAAGCGCATAAACATCATGCGTGGATGAATCATCCATCGGGGACAATGGGCGAGCCCATCTGTAGGCGATTCGGGGACTACGATCAGGCTGAGGATCATATGACATCAGCAAAACCCTTATTATCGGCAAAGCCTATTGTTATCTGCCAGATCGAAACTGGGAATCATCAAAAGCCCTTTGTCCAGTCCACAGGACCACCGGGGGGGTTTCAAGGGAGAAACTCGGTAATAAAAAGCAGGAGTCAAGCCAGAACTCGCTCTCTTTCTTGCTCTGCTGGTAACGCTCGTGACCCTGCATCAATCTAAGCTGTAAGAGATCTCCGTGACCTGGTGTGAACGTCGAGCACTGCCAAGTAGTTCCCGAACATAGGATAGAGTTGAGGGAAGACAGGGAAAAAGGGGGTGTACCTTACAAGTTACAAATTGTTGTTAACAAGTAAGCTTTTATGACCCGTGGCCGATAGTTTTCCTTCCATAGTCTTAGTTTAAAGCATAAGTTTAGCCACGTATTATGTCAGTGTTGGTTGAGATTCGATTTCTCATTGTTTAAAAAGCCTGTAAATTTTAGATTTGCTTTGAGTCCAGCTTTGGTTTCGGTTTTCTCTCATCACTCAGCACACTCTGGTCGTCAGTCAACCTTTTTTTATCAGATCCCACCATAATTCTAGAACCCAGGGGAATCACCTTTTGTTGCTATTTCCCTCTAGTGGGAAACCGCTCGAGTGGAGTGTGAGCCCCGTTTGACCCTCCGGACAAGGGACAGAGACAAACTACTCGGGCGTTGGGGCCGAAGTGGAGTAAAGGGAAACAAAACCCCTACACGAATGGCGGAACCGATGGCATGACCTCGGTGGTTTGGGATATGTGAATTTGCCAGAGGGGGGTGACGAGAACGTAGCAAGATGGAGGAGAGAATCTCCTCTAATCTGTTTAAAAAGATCACTCACCAAACAATGGGTGATAGCACTTTTGACAGCACAGCAGCCCGCAGCAGCTGCAGCTCAATTGACGGTAAACAAAAGGTACAATAAAGGGCAGGAAAAGGCAGTTTGGCTAGCGTGCCTATCACAGCAGGTAGCAAAAATGCAGAGGGGGCACAGGTAGAGAGGTCTGGAAGAGCACTGAGAGAAGCTAGGGCCAGCGCTGAGGAAAGCGCTAGAGAAGGGGAAGGGCTCTATGAGGAACCAACCAACGGAGCCAGGCAGTGTATCTTGCAGGCTAGGGAGTCCACAGAAATGCCTCAGGACTCCTCGGACGCAGGTGGTAGAGGAAAAGGCAGAGGAACGGAACGCCCGGCAACTCCTGGCTCAGAGTACACAGAGGTCACGGAGCTAGAGGGAAAGTTCCAAGATATCCAAGCAGCATACAGGGTGGCACGTAGCGAGAGTAGAGATTGTGATCACGGGCCTTGCCAGGCAAGGTTAGCGCAGCTGGAGGAGACTCTGTCCAAGACTATCGCGGGAGGGGTTCACCTGGTAGGACCAGGGGGGTCCCCAGGGACAGAGGGCTTCTCTCAGCAGATGATGTTCCCAGGGGCAAAGGGAAATAGACCCACCTTCCTGAGGTGCGGGCCCGGGATATAGGTCAGGCAGGTGGGGTTCGGGTTGTCGGGGGAGGGACATGCCCAAGGAGGGGCAGGGAGAGAAACCCTCAGTAGTGGCGTCTGCTCCATGTGTAGCACACCACGAGGGTTGGTTGGTGTTACCGATCCATGATGGCGAGAGCGCGGGGTTGGTGTAAAGTGGCAACAGCCCGGGTGGGGCAGGTGTGCACGGTACGGCAAAGGAAATATGGGTCACCACTGTAGGGCAGGCAGATAGGGGGCCCATAGAGAGTGATATCATCATTCCCATGAGGGCACCACGTGGCTGAGGGGGCTGATGGTAGGGCTCACGTTCCCAGGTTAACCAGGGCGGGAGACCCGTCATTGCATTTTATGGAGGTGCAGCAGGCAGCCGACATAAACGATTGCGAATGAGCGTAGGATTGAGAAGGTATGTTTTAAAGCTACTACTGATGACCCTGGATTCATACCTATGCAAGGTGGTGACCTCCAGGGCGAGGGGGGAAGACCTGAAACATGGGTAGCGGCACAGCCAAGCAAGTTCTGGAGGCCATGGGGTTGAATCAGGGTAGTCCATTAGCCAGGGTGGGGGAGACAAAGCAGCAGGTAGCTGAGGTCCCCGGATATGTTCGCAGACAGGCTGTGGGCAGTGTATGAGGGAGCGTGTGGGAGATAGGCAGAATTTAGATGACGAGAGAACAGCCCATTGGCTGAAGACTCTGGTGGTGAATTGCCTCCACAAGTTAGGGCAAAGGCAATTCAGCGGACCCCAACCTTAACGAGGCGGAGGTGATCAGGAAGCTCACCCTTGCGTATCGCCATGGGGGAGAGAAGTGAGGAGGAAAAGCCCTCTAAGGGCAAAGGTGCACAATATAGCATGGCACCCCCCCAAAAGGCATCCGACTTGGCCAGTGGAAACAGGAAGGCAGCCGGACCACTTCCGAGATGAGGGCCGGTGGTACTACGGGTGTGGGAAGCCTCCGCCGGCACTACAAGAGGGGAGTGCCGAAACCCAAGTAGAGCAGTTGGGGGATAGGACCCGGGAACACCCCCACCCAGCCCCCGAGGCGTTACAATAGTATGTAAGAGATCTATTGACCTATTTGCAGTCCAAGGCGGGAGGGTCCGGACAGGTTACGCCATGGCAACAGGCCGGGCGCGCCCATATCCGCACCCATGGGCACCTTTATGACTGCCAGCGAAACAGCCCACATTCCTATGCCCGTTAGAGTGTGGCCCTGTGGGAGACCCTGGGTCCAAGATGGAGGTCCAGGATGAATGTTCCCCGAGAGAAGCGGAGGCTGACTTAGAAGTCGCCCTGAGTTCACTGGTTACGCAGGCATTTTGAGGCCATAGACCACCCACACGTGAACTCACCACTCTGGCCGTACGGAAGACCAAACCAATTCCTGGAGGGCCACAGTAGATTATAGGGATCCTTTGAATAAGAATATTCCCGTTTTTGGCACCAACTGTGGCACTGTAAACGCAGACCTAGTTGGGGAAATTCCGCGCGTCTGCTTCTGTATTTACGGTGCTAGACATCTCGAATGGTTTCTAGTCTATCCCAGTCAGGAAGGCAAGACCAGTACAAATTTGCTTTCACAGTTAAGGGGCAGCAGTTATACGTGGAACTGTCTTCCCCAAGGGTTCCACAATAGCACCAGGCATTTTTCCACCAATGTATGGCGGAATGTTTAAAAGGAATTTGTGAGCCCCACAAGATCGTCCAGTATGTGGACGATATTTTGATGTTCACGGACACACCAGTGAGGAACATGGGCCCCTAGTAAACGAACTGCGGGAGCTGCTCTGTAAGAGCGGTTTAACAAGTAAAATCCCAAGAAGGCAACAGATAGGGTTACAAGAGGTAATGTTCTTGAGAGTGACCCTTCGGGCGGAGAAAGGGGGTATGTCGATACAAGCAAGAAGGCAGGACTAAAAGTGCCAGAAACTCCAATCCCAACGGACGTGGGGGGGGTTATGGTCATTTCTGGGAGTCACGGGCTACTGCCGAGACCTTTATAGAGGGACTATGCTGTGTGACCACAGCACCTCTGCTCCGGCTGCTACGCAAAAGGGGTGTAGAGTGGGAGAGTGGGATGAGCAGTGCGAGTCGGCAATCGTCCATTTGAAGCGGAACCTGCAAAAGGCCCCAGCTCTGGGAGCATTGACGACAGGGAGGAATTTTTCTGGAGGTAGCCGCAAGAGCCAGCGATGGCCTGAGAGAGCAGTGCTCCTCCAGCGGAATGGCACGGCAAGTTAAGGCCAGTGGTGGTATTCCTCCAGAGTCCTCACAAGAGATAGAAAAAGGTCACTATTCAAACTGTGAGCGGCACCTGCTAGATATCACATACTGGGCACGGTGAAGAGAGGGTACAGGTACTTCATAAGAATGTCCCCCATAACCTCCTACCCACCATACCCCAACCCAGATGCTGCTGGACGGGTTCGGATTAAGGATGGGACCTGTTAGCAGTGCGAGGATCACAGCTCGCTGAGAACCCTTCTCTTTCCCAAATGGCCCTTACGGGTTGAGAGGCTATGTGAGCCCAAGCTCGCAGCCAATTTAGTGTATCCAGTGGAGCCAACACCATTGCTCGGTGGGAGAGGGTATGGAAGGTGGACTTTGGGCACTTAGAGCAGGGTTACAATCCCACAGGTAGGGAAATAATACGTGGACGGGTCCCAGTTTCGTGTCCCGAGGGCCCCATAAGGACTCACGGGCTGATGGGATCTGGGACCCCGAGCGGCGGAGATAGCCCTAGACCTTAAACTCCCACATTACGTTAAGCGCCCAGCAGGCCGAGCTTGGCGGCGGGGTAATGTATGTGGTGACCCATCCCGCGAGCGTTTCCCCACAATCCATACAGCGCGTATGTTCAGACAGCATGTTCACATGCCAATTCCTGCACGGAAATATTCTGGCCATCTGGGTCCGCCGTGAGGGGTACGCTCTCATCGGATGGGAAGCCCCTGACCACTAAACAAACCCTATTGGACTGAGGATTGTTCCGTAGCCAATGTTACAAACTTTATGAGATTTAAAAAATCAAGTCTGTAATTTATCCCATCAGCTAAAGCATAATAAAAATAAGTTTAATTTACACACTAATTCACTTTTATATCTCAAGTATTTAACAAGTTATGGCCATTTTCATACTCGGAAATTAGCATCTTGTTCCCTATTGATTTTCTATGGACATAAAAAAAAAGCTGTGATCGCGTGCTGTCAAAAGGCCATAACCTTCTTAAAAATTAAGAGAACTGAATGAAATTTTCAGTTATCGTAGATTGAACCATTCTGAAACAAATTCATAAATAATCTAACTTGGATGTCCTGAATTAAAGCATATAATTAGTTAGATTACCCAAGTGTAGCTAACTTTTCAAACTTCAATGGACTAGATCTAAACATCTATCCATTTCTTAATATAATGATTAACGTTTTTTTTTTAAATAGCCCAAGTGTTCAAATAATACTTCATAAATAATTCACAATGTAAACAAATGATTTTAAAATCACATTTACATTAATTTAGAGGCCAAATGGAAGGACGATTAGTGTTCAATTGCGGTAAATTAAAGTCCATTTTAAATCGGCTTTCTACGTGGGATTCCTGTGAACGCGGCTGGTTTAGAACGTTCACATTGCAAGTGGATTTGTGTCCTCAAATGTCCAGAAAAATACTGTGGGATATAAAGAGCCCAAATTAGTAACTCGCTATAGAAAATTTATATACAGGGTTCTTAAGAAGCCCCTTTTAATGTAAAAAATAAGGTACATACCTTTAATTGTTTGCTTTAAAAGGGGCTTCTTAAGGACCCTGTCGCAAAAGGTATTATTAGTTTTTATGGCCTTGTATAATAATTAGAGTGATTTTTAAACTACTATCACTATTATACAAGGCATATAAAACTAATAATACCTTTTGCGACGGGGGTCTTTCAGCGATTTTTCGTTAATGATTTACTAGGCTGAACATTTTCGATTGCAACAGCCGTAGTAAAAATCGCGTTTTTAAACCCGCCCCCTCTAAACAGCGCCAAAATCGCGCACACGGGGTAGGGCAGATGCTTATCCACGATTCAGATAGGTTTTTGTAACATACCTAATTGTAGCTGCCGTAGGGAAGGGCGGGGATAGATATATCCATAAGGTGAAGGGCCCATTCAAAACGGAGCCACGGGGCAGAGGGAAATCAGAAGGCGGATCGGATTTCGCTGGCAAGAGAAGGAGCCAGGAGTGGACCTGTATGGGGGGTTAAAGACATGTCAGTAAAGGAAGGCATGTTATTCAAGGGAGATAACCGTGGTGGGTAGTGCCTTCCCTGTTACAGAAAGGAATTTTAAAACTAGCCAATGAGGGTCCAGGGGCAGGTCACTCCGGGCCAGAGACCACATGGGCAGCGAGTAGAGATGGCAGGATGCGTGGCCAGCGCTCAGGGAAGACGTTCACGACTTTTGTGCAAGCTGTCTGGTTTGCGCAGCAAACAACCCAGACCCCCAGAAAAGAAAAGGTTTCTATGGGACACATCAGGAGGGTGGAGGGGGCCATTGCAGTCGATTCAAATCGGACTACATCGGACCCCTTACCAACAGTTCAAGGGGGTTACAAGTATTGCTTAGTCCTTGTGGATTGTTTCTCAAAATGGGTAAAGGCCTTCCCTTGCAGAACAGCCACTGCTATGCGGTACGGCCTTGAAAAATTCCATGGTTAGGGAGGTGGGTTCACAGGTGGGAACTCCCACAGTTCGCGTGGAGGGGGGTCAGCGATCAGGGGAGCATGGTCACGGGACAAGTCATGCATGCAGTCCCACCCTTAGAATACTGGGCATCAAGGCCAAGTGGCATGTGGCCTACCACCCCCAGTTCAGTCTCAGCGTCCGGTCATAGAGCGGTTGAACCGGACAATAAAGGAAGGGGATAAGGAAGGAAACAGGGGGACTCATCCCAACCGTGTGGTGGAGGTTTTACCTTATGGGGGATTCGGGCCAGCCAGTCCAGGAGTACGGGGTACTCTATCCCATGAGCTTATGACGGGCCGGGTCATGAGAACGACCCATGCACGTTATGGTCCCAGCCCTAACATGAGGGAGAGAGCTCAGGGATGTGAAACCGGGACAAGTTCTCCAAGAGGCTATTTGAACAACTTAGGCAGGGTTCACTGGCAGACAGCAGAAAACAGGGGGCCCAGCACCAAAGAAACAAGCTACTGCTGGAGCCTCACAGGCATTGCGAGCGGGGCAGTGGTGCCGGCAGTGGGAGACCAGGTATTGGCAGAGAGCCTAGGCTAGGGTAGGGGTGTTTGAACCTTGTATGCGGGCCCATACAACATAGTGGACAAGGCCAGTCCCATGGTATATGCCATTCAGCTTCCTCGTAGAGTCAAATGGTTCCACATCAACCAGTGTAAATTGATCGACCCCACAAGGGCAGGGAAAAGTAAGAAAGGGGTACATGTCAGGGAACAGGATCAAGTACAGACCTGGGTTGATGTGGAAACCGTAGTGGAGTCAGCGAGCCCACAGGTAGTCAGTCAGCCTCTGAAGTAGCGGCTGTGTTCCAGGGCGAGGTCTGGAAGCAGGCGGGGGAAGGATGCTGACGTCCAGCCCTCCGCAGGCAGGTCGCGTAGAACTGCCTAAGAGAGGCAGAACTCGCAGAAGCAGAGGAGACTGGAGGTATCACTTCTGGTGTGGGGATCGTAGAATAAGTAAAAGGGTCACTAAACCCCAGATGCTATAGGTGGCCCCATTCCTGATTAAAGGGCCGGGCCACAGGAGGGCCAAGGAAGAGAGAATACGCCGAAACAGGGCACTACGGAGTGCGGGCTGGAGGGAGGCCCTAGTCTATGCAGGGAACGTGTGGGGGTATCTCGAAACCCCGTAGCGAATGAAAGGCCGGTGAGGGGCAGTCAGAGGGAGTGGGCCCAAGCCCCGTACGTACGGGGACCAGTTATGAGTTGGCCACCCGGAGACGGGTGGGCGTGTATATAGCATTGGGTTTGGTGTGTGAGTAGACTTGGTAGCCGTTAGCGTTTGGTAGGTAATTAGATATAGGGTTTTGTATAGATACAGGGGAGTACAGGGACGAGGGGACAGTACAGGGAACGTCGGCTGCATTTCATAAGAAGGGATGGGCTGTGGGAAAAGTAGACCACAACAGACAAAAGACAAAACCCCGAATGCCATTATTAGGATGGTAGCCCGCAGCCGCTACTGTCGGCCAGATGGCCCACTCATCCATGGGTGTGATGGAGTGCAGGGAGGCGGATAGCTTTGTGGAGGCTAAGGAGGCTGGGTTTTGCGCTTTGTTTTCCAGATGAGTAGCCGTACTATGGATGATGGAAAACGATGTGCCTCCGGATGTGCGTGGCGCGTTGCGGGATCACGGAGGAGTCCATTAAATTTGACTGAAGTGCGGTTACCCGCATGGTTCCCCCGCGAGACGGAATTATTATATCAGGCCCTGTTAAAAGACATGTTCCAGAAATTCCACAACCTGGATTTTGTGGACATAGACATAGAAGAGATTGTACTCCCGCTGCGCGGGAGGTGATTTCACTATGGGGGGAGGTCCGGTAGGCAGAAAGACGGCGGGGTGGTTAGCGAGCGGGTTTACAGAGAAGCATTAACCCGGGGGACATCCATATATAATAGCTGGAGATGGACCAACCAAAGAATGGCCTGCAGATCAATCAGTTGAAAGGGCCAGTTACATAATGGAAAAATGTTCGGGGGGAGGAAAATGCCCCATGGTGGTAGGATCGAGACGCTGCACCCGAAGATAGGTGGCCCAATGACTTTACATCTAAAAGAAATCATAACACATTGAGACACAGCGCACTAAAAAACGATACTAAACGCTTGATGATTAAGAGGACCCGGAAGCCTGCATCCGATCGCGGCCTGCACAGAATGAGGTCGTATGGGGCTGTATGGTGCGTGGTTGTGTGTGGGAGGGGAGGAGCAACCTGGACGACCCTGAGGCCAAGTCGGATCCCCCTCCTGGATAATGGCAACCAGCACCTAGCAGCGCTACACCCTTATAAAAGTACTTTGAGTCCCTTGTCAAATTCGCTGTGGGGCCTCTGAGGCCTACTTTCAAAATGTACAGATCTCGTGGTCGGAGGCACCCGTAACCGGTGGGATTGCGGAAAGTCCAATCACACCATAATGGGGAGTGGTCGTAAGAAATCCGATGATGGGAACCTCGGCAATACGACCAGCTCCTCTGTACCGAATGGAGAACTGGGAGGTTGTTCGTGGAGGGGCGTGCATATTCGCTACGGAAAGTCTCCGCCCTATGTCATAGTGAGGGAGCAAGCTGTGACAGGCTTACCTTTTGGGTTGTCGGAGCCGGGGAGCACAGGTACTCCTGTGTCCCCAGCACATGGGAGCCTGAGGCTAGTGTGGGTTCAGGGCTGTTGGGCACACAGCCTATAAACTGCACCATGGAGGCGATGGCGGCGCAGACCATGTCCCTCCACAGGGGTGGCGTATATGGGCAGTGGGACCGTACTGTGTCACCCAAAGTGCCCAGCGGTATCAGCACGGATCACAGCTGTGGTGCCCGATACTGCACAGCAGCTACTCTGCTTTAAACCCAGGGCAGAAGTCTATGTGGCACAGCAAGCGAATATTACCATCCCGAACCTTCTTCGGTTCACCTCGCGCCGGTACGAGAAAATGTAACTGACATATCTCAACCATGTGGCCCCATTTTGGGTTATGATATTCCCCCAGTGAAGGAAAAAATTAAAAAGAGTTGCTGGTGGCAAGACGTCGACCGTTGTCGCACAAACACTTCTCTCCCTTGGAACAAAAAGCACTGGATATCGCCAGGGAGATCGAAGAGATCAAGTCTCCACGTTTTGGTGGGACCCTGGAGTCCTGGATCATAGTTCCAGCATGGGTCCGCATCGTATCCCATGTTCTGATCATCTGCCAGATGATAATTGTGGTGTATTTGCCTATGCATTAATTGCAAATTTAAAAAGGCGGAGGAGGGGGGCCAAATTACAACAGCTGGTAAATCGAGCCGCCTTCGACGATGCTGTAACGACACTTCGTCACTGTAAAATGTCTGTACTCTATTGCAATGGTTTCGCGTACATATGTTGTGATCCCTGCACTTTTTCAGGGAAATGGTCGTGATGGTGCTGTATGGTTTGTGGGATTGGTTAAAGTAAAAGGTGTTATAGTGTAAGTTAATGTGCTTCGAGGGCCTAGTTTAGCCAATTAAGGGGTCTTTAGGGGTACAGAATTTCACCATCTCGCCAGGAGTGTTTACAGCTCTTGAGGCTGGAAGAGTTGCCCACTACACTTTGTCAATCGATACGGTCTGTGCAAGCCATGACATATCGTAGGGGCATGTAAGTTATTTGGGGCAAATCCTCCAAAATTATGGAAGAATCAGATAAGGACATGGACATTTTTAAACCAGGTTTGCTGGCTGCAACGGAAAAAAAAAAAACCCCAATCCACAAAGGAAGAACCAGTTTCGAACCTGTCTGTGGGCCTGGGCATTTACACCACTCTGCGAATGGTTGTGAGCAGGAAAGGCTGAGACGGAGATAACGAGATTATCTTGGAAAGACAAAGGAAGACACCAAGCCCAGCAGACTCAGTAAGGGGGTAAATAGCAAAGCAGCAAGACAATCACCATTGTAAAAGGTCCATCCATCAGGACAATGGGAGCCCATCCATGTGATGGGATAATGATTATGCTGATGCCTCGTGACATCAGCAAACACATTATTATCGGAAGCCTATTGTTCATGCCAGATCGAAACTGGGAATCATCTAAAGACCCTTTTGTCCAGAGGACCACCTGGGGGGTTTCAAGGGAGAGAAAACTCGGATATAAAAAGAAGCAGGAGTCAAGCCAGAACTCGCGCTCTCTTTCTGCTGCTGCTGGACGGCTCGTGACCCTGCATCAATCTAGCTGTAAGGATCCCAGTGACCTGGTGAAGTTCCCGAAATAGGATAGAGGTTGAGGGGAAAGAAGGGGAAAGGGGGGGGTGTACTTGCAAGGAAAATTGTGTAAAGTAAGTTTTACGAAGTGCCCGATAGTTTTCCGTCCATAGTCTTAGTTTAAAGCATAAGTTTAGCCACGTATTATGTAGTGTTGGTGAGATTCGATTTCTCATTGTTTAATAAAGCCTGTAAATTTTAGATTTGCTTTGAGTCCATCTTGGTTTCTGTTTTCTCTCAGCAACAGACTCTGGTCAATTCAACCTTTTATCATTATCCCGCCATAATTCCGAGGTCTAGAATCCAGGGGAATCCCTTTTGTTGTATTCTCTCTCTTGGGAAACCGCTCGAGTGGAGTGGTGGCCGTTTGACCCTCCGACAAGGGAGAGAATAACTCGGGCAGTTGGGCCCGAAGTGGGAGTAAAGGGAAACAAAAACCCCTACACTACCATAGAGATATAAAGTCTATAAAGACTTTATTTCTATTTCTATGATTCTACAGACCTTAGCTGGGAACCTGGGGCACACCAAAATTTCTTCCCAATTGGGCCCTGCACCTCCTAAGGCCGGCGTTGAGCTGAACCTGTCTGTGTGGAGAGTGGTCGTGTCCTCCAGGGAGAGGGAGTGGAAGGTTTGTGAGTCAGGAGCCAACTCATTCTTACCACCGTTAATGATGGTCACGATCCCTACCCTTGTGGTCCAGCCACTCACCACAGTCCCACCCGTGCCTGAGTGTAGTGTTGTCAGGAAGGTGCAGACCATGTGGAGACCGTGTCAAAAGATCCAACAACTAACTGAAATAACGGAATAAAAATTGAATAAAAACGAACTCACCTGACATAACCTGAACCTGCAGTATGAAGGACGACAGAAGTTGATGGATCATTTGCATCAGGTGGACTTACGACTTCAAGAGGCAAGTGTAGTGAAAATGCAAATTCCTGTTTAATCTTTGCCATTTTCAAATGGGGCGTAAATTGTCAAGCAGCAGAAATGGGAACGATTGTATCTGGTGAGAAAGAAACATTCTCAGCTTATGGACAAGGGTCAAGAGTGAAGAATGTGTAATGTCATCATCCGAAATAGAACAATGATATCCTTACTGGCATAACGACCTGTGAAGATACTATTCATAGAAAACACACTAAATGTAAATGTTCAATGGATTATAAAATACCAATACTATTTACAAAAGCCCCAAATCCTTTCAGCATCCAAGACAATCCATAGTTATTGTTTAGTTAGTGTTGTTGTGTTCAAGAGCCTAATGGTTGTTGGGAAGAGGTTCCTGCACTTGGAGATCAATTACTGAATTAGTGTTCACCATTTTGTCAAGGCCCGAAAGTTTAACTCTGTGTCTCTCCACAGCCACATGCCCCGACCTGCTGAGTATTACTCTCTCTCACGTGCATACACATGCTCGCACACACGCACGTGCACCATGCACGCCCATACATATACACGCACACACACTCCAGACACATGCCGCACACTCAAAAATACACATACAGTCAAGTCAGTATTAGAATAATCTTCAAACATACTAACCAGCCCATCTACATTTATGTCCACATCATTTACATATATCACAAACTGCAGAAGTACCAGTACAGATCCCTACAGAACTCCACCAGTCACAGAGCTCCAGCGTGAACATTGACCTTTCATCGTCGCTCTCTGTCTTCTGTCAGTGAGCCAGTTCTGAATTCATTGACCAAGTAACTTTTAATTCCATGCATCTTAATATTCTGGATCACCCAACCATGGGGGACTTGATCAAATGCCTTCATATAATCCATGTAGCCAACATCCACCGCCATCCCCTCATCAATCAATCACCTTACCCACCTCTTCACAACACCCGATCAAGTTATAGGGGAATCGAGGACCAGAGGACGTAGGCTTAAGGTGAAGGGGGGAAGATTTAACAGGAATCTGAGGGGTAATATTTTCACACAAAGTGTGGTGGGTGTATGGAACAAGTTGTCAGATGAGGTAGTTGAGGCAGGGACTATCACATATTTTAAGAAAGTTAGACTTATGCATGGATAGGACACTCTGGTGCCAGGATAACAGCCTCCTCTTGAACATCAAAACAACGAAGGAGCTGATCATGGACTTTAGGAGGGCACATCATCCGAGGACGTACACTCCATTGAGGATAAATGGGGATCCTGTGGATAGGGTGACCTGTTTTAAATATCTGGGAGTCCACATCTCCGAGGATATGACATGGGCATCACACGCCTCAGCACTCGTGAGTAAAGCAAGGCAGCGCCTTTACCACCTCAGGCAATTGAGGAAATTCAGAGTGTCTCCGAGGATCCTCCAGTGCTTCTACGCAGCGGCGGTGGAAAGCATCTTGTCCGGGAACATTACCATCTGGTTTGGGAATTGCTCTGCCAAGGACAAGAAGGCTCTGCTGAGAGAAGTGCGTTCGGCCGAATTTCTTCCCAGAGGCAATTCGGACTGTAAACGCCTATCTCACCAGGGACTAACTCTACTGAACGTTTTTTTTCCTTCCATTATTTATTATGTAAAATAATATGTGTGTTTTGATTGTGTTTATAATTTGTTTGGTTGTTTTGTTGTTTGCCTTTTGCACAAAAGTCCGCGAGCATTGCCACTTTCATTTCACTGCACATCTCGTATGTGTATGTGACAAATCAACTTGACTTGACTTGGTTTAGAAGGATAAGAACCAAATGCAGGCAGGTGGGGTGAGTGTAGATGGGACATGTTTGCTGGTGTGGGCAAGTTGGGCAAAAGGGCCTGTTTCCAAGCTGCAGTTTAATGTGTCTCCATTACAAGAGTATGTGAATATGTTTACCAAACCTACACACTGTATTTCCATAATGCCATTATATCTTGTAGTTCTATCATTCTAACAGCACCAATGTTTTGCTTTCAATCATCGTATTAGTGGTGTGGTCTCATTAAGCTGTGCACAAATGCAGCAAGACTTCCTGAAGCACCTTCACCAATCATCAGTGAAGGGCAACATACCGTGCATCTCTCCAACAGTGTGCTGAGCCAATGAGGCACTGAGGGACTGGAGATGTGATCAGTGACCAGTTCTGTTTCTGAGTAAGAATCGACCCAGAGACCCAGTGTTGTGATGCATCACCCTCTTTATTTCACAGTGAGAATACATTCCCAGCAGTTTGGAAAACAAAACACACGCAAAGAATCTAAAGACAAGAGCTTATTAATGCCGCAAGAGCAGCTGAGAATGGACTGGTGTTAACAGTAGCAATGGCCCACTAGTAGCTCCTCCGGTCAATGAGTTGCTTTTCCTACAGCACCCAGGGATTACACTCTCCACATTGCAGAGGACAGGACACTGTTGCCCTGAGGAGGCCCCCACCCGTGTACAACTGGGCAGTGTGGAGACTTGGAGCAGATATCTCTGCCTTATGGCTCTTTCCCAACATACCCAGATATCCAACCAGAGAAAGCCTCACATTGGAGTGAATGTAGCTGGTTCATTGTGTCTGAAGTGTGAGCCCCCTTCACTGCAGCCCTGTGGGTGGGAGGTGGGAACTGGCAACTGCATTAGAGGGCAGTGTTTATACACAGGGTACAGGGGATGGTTCAAAACTGCAACATTGGGCAAACGTCCAGAGTTCGTCCAATGTGTGTAACATAGAAACATAGAAAATAGGTGCAGGAGTAAGCCATTTGGCCCTTTGAGCCAGCACCGCCATTCAATATGATCATGGCTGATCACCCAAAATCAGTACCCCGTTCCTGCTTTTTCCCCATATCCATTGATTCCATTAAATCACCCAGAGCTGGTTTTGCTCCATAAAGTTGTCACAGAAATACATGTTGTTGTAGCAGTAGGTGGAAGACCCTTGTTAAAGTGAAGAATAGAGTTTAGCACATCTCACTGTTTGGAATCTGCAAATGTAGCAGAGCATCTGTGAGAGATCATATTATAATTGTCAAAAATCCTATTTGCATAAGTCCCAGTGTGTTATACCACGCGATATAGACATCATTGCCGTTAAAGTCACGGCCATCTTTCTCCAAGTCCTTTTTGAATTCACTGGCGAGACTCTCGTAGTCTTCAGTTTTCTGCTCAAATGTCCTGTCAACAATTAATGATATTTTTACGTGATATACTAAGATTTTATATGTACTTTATATTTTTTAATATGCAATGCATTTTTATGTAATATTGTCCCTTGCCTGGACCTTGAGTCTGAAATAAGGTTTATTATTATTATTAATTAAGACCAACTGTTCCATTAAGTGAACAAAAGACCACTTTCCTGATCGCTGAGGTTGAAAGGGAGCTGGTATCATCGCTCCCTCTGGGCTGGGAACACAGTCGGCCCCAGACAGTGAGAAGCAGAGTCTGCTCCCCACTGGGAGACTCGGAATTCAGTCCTGATGCAGGGTTTAGACACAATCACCAACAACTCCTTTCCCTCCTCAGATACACTTTGACCCGCAGAGTTCCACCGGCACAACTTGTGATGGTCTGAATTATCGTTCCCTCCCTCAGTGCTTTCCTTCCTCCACCCTCACCACTCTCCCATCAGAACATTGAGCACCATGGTTGCAACACATAACAGACAAGCCTGCAGCATTAGATTATTAGATGAAAAATAAATAAGTAGTTTGGGTGATTGTGCAGGCTTTAAACAAGAAACAGTGAGAAATATATTTTGGCAAATAATTAAATTTTCTGATTTTGTCCAATTAACAGCTGACAATTATCCCATTCCTTAGCTTGCATCTGAGTAAAATTTATTTAAAAAACGCATTGATAGTTTACGATTATTTAAATGGTAAATGGAGCTTCAGAAGCCTTTTCATTTTGCATGTTAAAACCCACCTGAGAACCATGGGCGATTTTGCAATTTTACTGACGGATTTTTCACTTTTAAAACTTTTCATATAACAAATGAATAAAGATAAAACGTCAATAATGCCTTACTTTTGATGAAATGCAGCGAGCAAACGCGATAATTCCCGATATTTTCTATCTTTATATCTCCACGGCAAATGTCCGCTGAGTACTTCCGCTGTTTTTGCACCTTCAGCTCCCTCTTGAATTTACCTTAGTTTTTATCTTTCTTCTGGACTGTAAAGTTATGTAGCTGTGCCTCACGGTCACCCCGACTGGCACAGTAATTTACAGCTCAAAAACTGGCCGTTTTCACGGTTTTTAACGGGTGTGAAAGTGCGTGTTTTCAGATTCACTAACATGTACCGGAAGTGGCGAGTGTACTCCAGTTAAAATTTGCGGTCACGTGGGTCAGGATCTACGCTCCAGTGACCTTACGTGAAATCACCCTATACGTAAATCCGGCACTGGCCCCGCACCTCCTAAGGCTGGCACTGAGCAGAACCTGTCTGTGTGGAGAGTGGTCGTGTCCTCAGGAGAGGGAGTGAAGGTTGTGAGTCAGGAGCCAACTCATTCTTACCACCGTTAATGATGGTCACGATCCCTACCCGTGTGGTCCAGCCCACTCACCACAGTCCCACCGTGCCTGAGTGTAGTGTTGTCAGGAAGACCATGTGGAGACGTGTCAAAAGATCCAACAACTAACTGAAATAACGGAATACAAATTGAATAAAATCGAACTCACCTGACATAACCTGAATGTCCAGGAAAAAAGACGACAGAAATTGATGGATCATTTGCATCAGGTGGACTTACGACTTCAAGAGGCAGTGTAGTGAAAATTGCAAATTCCTGTTTAATCTTCCCATTTTCAAATGGGGCGTAAATTGCCCAAGCAGCAGAAATGGGAACGATTGTATCTGTGGAGAAGAAACATTCTCAGTTATGGACAAGGGTCAAGAGTGAAGAATGTTTAATTGTCATCATCCGAAATAGAACAATGATATCCTTACTGGCATAACGGACCTGTGAAGATACTATTCATAGAAAACACACTAAACGTAAATGTTCAATAAATTATAAATACCAATAATATTACAAAAGCCCCAAATCCTTTCAGCAACCAAGACAATCCATAGTTTATTGTTTAGTTAGTGTTTGTTGTGTTCAAGAGCCTAATGGTTGTTGGGAAGAGGTTCCTGCACCTGGAGATCAATTACAGAATTAGTGTTCACCATTTTTTTCAGGGCGGGAAAGTTTAACCCTGTGTCTCTCCACAGCCACTGCCTGACCTGCTGAGTATTACTCTCTCTCACGTGCATACACATGCTCGCACACACGCACGTGCACATGCACGCCCATGCACATACACGCACACACACTCAGACACATGCGCACACTCAAACATACACATACAGTCAGTCACAAATCTACCGACACAGAAGTACAGATACGCACACAGACATACACTTAGCATCACACACAGACACTTAGCATCATGCAAACACTCACACACAGACACATGCACATACACTCACTCAGATATATGCACACACTGACACTTAGAATCACATGCACACTCTGACACACACACACGTGCCCACACATGCACACCCGCATAAACATACACACACACATGTACAAATGCAGACACACACATACAGCAGATTGTGGATTTTAGAACTCCCCCAATGGAACCTCAGCCCGTTTTCCTGCACAGCTGAATTCCCTTGTCAGCTCAGCACAACCTGGAAATGTATGGAAGATGAATTAAGTCACAACTGGAGAACTGTGTACAGTTCTGGCCATCTCACCACAGGAAGGGGGTGATACGATTGAAATTGGGATGAGTTGAGTTTTCCGCTGATGCCCAGCATGGACAAGAAGGGCTGACTGGCCTCCTTCTATCCTGTGTCCTTCAGTCCACCCATGAAGCACAGAAAACTATCTGGTGACCAAATGTGGATCCTGTCCGCTTGCCTGCACACTAATTTGAAAGGAAATTAGATGGGTCCTGACACTGAGACATAAGCCACGTTCCATGCTGTTACATCAAACAAACATCTAACGTACCTGCAACATTGCCGAAATGTGAATAATCAAAAAATTTGTCCAAGGCGATCTTTGTTGCAGTCTTCAAATCCTTTCCACTAACAAACGTATATAGCCATTGCAGTTCTTTTACCTCGAGCTCTTCATAAGTCTTGAGTGATGAAAGGAAAGAGAGGAATCAATGGAATAGTGGTGACGTTTAGGGGCAGCATCTGTGTTGGGAGCTGTGATTTGGGAGACTGATGAGTGATCTGAGTGGACTGAACTACTGTTAAATTTACAACTATACTGGAATATTTTCATTCCCTATTTCCTGGCAACTTTGCAATAAGAAGCAGAAGGTTCCCCGGATTACACACTATGTGAAAGGCTCCTCTGGAAACAGAAAGGCTCCAGTGTTGGATGGGTGTGAGGAGTCTGAGCCCATTCCCCAGAGAGAGTGGGGTCTGGGCCACAACTGGTAACGATGGGGTGCGGTGGGGAATGGGGTCCTACTGGTGAGGCAGTGTCTGCTCTGTCAGTTCTGGACTGTGGTGATACATTGGACCTGTTCTCCCACTGCCTGTGGTGCACCCAGACCAGGAGGAGTCTGAGTCTACAGATGCGTCTACACTCAACACAACCTTCCTGTTGGCGGGTGCGGTTATTTAACTTAGCAGACCACACTGCCCCACAGGTTGGCTCTGTGATCTTCACCCCACCATTCCCACCTCTGTTCCCCCTGTCTCCCTGTGCTGATACAACTCCACTCCTTGCACCATCCTGTATTCTTGAACAAGAAAGGTTCCAAATGATCATATTGTTTGTTGTGATATTTTAAATATTGGTATACTTCACCTTCATCGATCCACAGACCAAACATATTTATTCATGTTTTTTTTTGTTTTTTTTAATTTTATTTTTATTAGCAATACAGTAAATCACATTAATACATCGCATATATCTTATTACATTATGTTGTACCACTTCATTTTTTGAGCTTTAAAAAAGATAGAAATAAAAGAAGTAAGGAAAGTAAGCAAGAATCGTGAAGGTGCAGGAAAGTGTTGGGAGAAGAGAACCCCTTAGGGAAGGAATTAGAGAAGGAAGCAAAGAAGGTAAATAAGACCCTAGAAAGAAAAGAAAAAAAAGGAAGAAAGGAAAATCAATCGCTCTATTGTAACACAAAACTCCGCAAAAAAGAATATACCAACCGTTTTTATTAAAAATGTATTTTATACCCCCCATTACTAGGTCCTGGTAGCCTTTATATTTTAACTTATTATTGCACCTTATGCTTGTAATAGTTCCATAAATGCAGACCACATCTTTTGGAAGTGATCTGCTTTACCTGCTAGGAGGAGTCTCATCTCTTCCAAGTGTAGTGTTTCGAACATGTTTGAAATCCACATTTTTGTTGTTGCTATTGGAGCATTTTTCGAAAATTTAAGTATAAGCTTTTTTCCGATTATTAGCCCATACTTAAGTAAGTTCTTTTGAAACATATTTAATTCTAGGTTACCTTCCGATATTCCAAAAATGATCCATTCTACTCTGGGTAGTAGTTTTGTTTTAAATAATTTTGTGAAGATTTCAAATATTTTGCTCCAGAATTTTGGGATTTTTATACAGAAAACAAAAGAGTGTGCTATGTTAGCTTCTTGTAACTGACATTTATCACAAATGGGTGAGACATTGGGGAAAAGTTTATTTATTTTAGTTTTTGAATAATATAGTCTGTGTAATGTTTTATATTGGATTAGAGTATGTCGTATGTTGATCGAGCATTTATGCACATATAATAAGTGTTTATCCCAGCTCTCTTTTGAAATTTTTATAGCTAATTCTTGTTCCCAATCTCTTCTAATATTATCTGTTGTAGGTATTTCTATATTCAATATAATATTATATAAGTATGATATTAGATTTGCTGATTCAGCCTTTATCTTCATGGCTTCATCTAATAAGTCTGGGGGCATATTATGTATATTTTTTCAGATAATCACGGATTTGAAGATATTTAAAATATTGATTATTTTTCAAGTTATATTTCAGTTGTAATTGTTGAAATGGTAATAATTTCCCTAATTCATACAGGTCTCCGAGCGTTTTGATTCCCGTTCTTTCCCATTGTATAAATGATTTATCTATAATTGAGGGTTTAAACGAAGGGCTATTGGCTATTGGCATTAGCAGAGATAGATTTCTTAATTTTAAGTTCTGTTTTATTTGTTTCCAAGTTCTAATTGTGTTATGTATCATTGGATTTTTATTATAATGTTTGTTATTCAAATTTGTTGGTGAGAGGAGAGTCGCTCCTGTATTACCAGGAGCGCAGTCCTCTCTCTCCATTATAATCCAGTCCACCTGCTGGGCAGAGTTGTCCAGCAGGTGAATCATATTTTTAATATTTACCGCCCAATTATAGTACATAAAGTTAGGGAGCGCTAGACCACCCATCTCTTTTGGTTTACTGAGGTGTGCTCTTTGTATTCTGTGGGATTTATAATCCCATATAAAGTTTGTGATGTCTGAGTCTAATTTTTTGAAAAAAATTTTTGGAAGATATATTGGAATTGATTGAAATAAATATAGGATTTGTGGTAAAAAGATCATTTTTATAGCATTTATTCGACCTATTAAAGACATCGGCAGCGTTTTCCAGAATTTAATTAGATTGTTTAATTTCTTAAGTAAGGGGCTATAATTAGCATTAAACATACCGTGATAATTTCTAGTGATTTCAATTCCTAAGTATTTAAATTTTTCTGTAGCTATTTTAAAGGGGAATTTCAAAAGATGTGTTGAGTTTTTCGGTTTTATTGACATAATTTCACTTTTGTTCCAGTTTATTCTGTATCCTGAGAAAGATCCGAAATCCTCGATTAGGTTTAATATTCATGTTAAACTGTTCTCGGATTTTCGTCACATTTTAAATTTCAGCTGCAACAAAATTCCTGCGACTGAAAGTGGAAAGAATTGTGTAGTCAGTATACAGGAAATATTCCTGGGATAAACTCCAGAGGGAGCGAGGAGTGTGGAAGTGAAGACACTCAGCAAACTGAGTCCAAGGTCCATCCTGATCTGTCAGGGTGAGCTCCACAACACAGAACAGTGTACAACAGAGGATTTCAGGAATGGATTTCAAACTATGGAAGAATTTAACCCTGAGCTGAACATGGAACAGCAAATATCCTCTCTCCCCCACCATCCATCCCTGATAATTCCCAAAAGTACTTACATCATACACATTGTCTGTCGTGAGAGTATAACACATCATGTTCTTGCACGCCTTTACCACAATTTCACTTGCTCCTGTTCCTGCAACCTGCAGCCCCAGGAGGACAGAGAGAGTTAAACAGAGTCTCAGCATCTTGGGCTCCGCTCTGGTCTGTTCGATGCACTCAGTCACTCTCCACACCTCCAGCTGGATCTGCTGTCTGAGCCCTGAGTTCAAATCTATTTATACTCTTTTCTGAAGATGATTTTGAATATCGTTCCTGAGAAATGAAGTCAGGTTATATATTATGCAAATAGTGTTTTGTTCTGAGCTAATTGAATCATTAACCCTCTGAGTGCTGAATCTGAGGAAGCCTGAGACCCTGCAGCGGACAATTAAATGGACGTGTGTGTTAACCGTTGCTGGACGGCGAGCTCTGGGGAAGGTGGAGTCAGCAGTGAGGATGGTCATTAATGGCATCGGTTTGTGAGTGGTGGGAGTGGTGTTCCTCATCCACCAACATCCAAGTCCCAGCCCTGGGACCTTCCTCATCTTTGAATCATGTACACAAGACACGCCAATGCACCTGAGATGGAGAGGGTTGTCAGAGACATTATAGTCCAGAGTGGAATATTAACCAGAACATATTCATTTTTCCCCAGTCTCAGTTCCTGCTTATTTCCATTGGAGAGTGTCAGTGGATCAGATATTGCCCATTTTATCCCCTTGCCCGAGGATAAAATGAGAAGATGTTGACCTGTTTTTCTAAAGCTGAGGTGCTGAACCTGATGTGAAGACCAACTCTTACACATAATCCATATCCTTCCATACCCTATATATATCTGTAGGTTGATCCAAAAATCGCTAGAATACCACTATCAAATTAGACTCAACTATCACCCCTGACAGCAGGTTCCAGGCACGAGCCACACTTTGTGCTAAAAACTTACCCCGTACATCTCTTTTAAACTTTGTCCTGCTCATCTTAAAGCTATGCCCTGTAGTATTTGATTTTTTATATATGGGGAAAAAGCTTCTTACTCTGTGTCATCTCTGTGCCTCTCATAATTTTATATACTCTCTCCACAACCTCCACCGTTCCAGTGAAAACAAATCAAGTCTGTCCAATTGCTCCTGTAGCTAGTACCCCCTAATCCAGGCCTCATTCTGGTAAACCTCCCCTGCACACTTTCCCCAGCCTCCACATCCTTCCTGTAATTGGTGACCAGAACTGCAGACGTGTTGAGCAAAGAGGAGACATAGCCTCATGCAGCAGTAGATGCAGCAGAGCCGGACAAATTGAGTAGGGGATGGCATCCTTGCAAGAGGCAGGGTAGTGGAGGAGGTGTGGGCAAGTCACACTCTAGTGACTCATGACTTCGTCACAATCACTTCCTAACTGGCCCTCTGAACCCACTTCACTAGTCCCTTCCTTCCACTGATGTCCCCCATTTCTCATCCATCCCTCCTTCCTCCTTGTCTGCAACATTAAGCTACCTTCTTTATCTCCCTTTCCCAATTCCCAATAGGGTCTTTGACCTGAAACATTTACTTATTTTCATTTTCTACTGATGTTCCCGACCTGCCTGATGTTCCCAGTATTTTCAGTTTTAATTTCAGATTTCCATTATCTGTATTATTCATTTTCATCCATGTGATAATAGAAGCCAGAATACGTCAAAGGGAGTGGGATTACAAATTATAATCGGTCTTTCCATGCTCAACTTCCTGATATAATTGTTCAGACATCCATGGAATCAGCACACAGACAGTTAATGTCACCAAGTCCATCACAGGGATAGAATCCAGCAGCATTTCCATAATGTATCAGCTGCCATTTCGTTGGCATTGTACGGCCTTCCAGAAGAACACTGGATCAAAAACATCTTCACAAAGGTGCTCACTTTGTTTAACCTGGAACAAAGTAACCAAGGAAATTAGTCTTGATGTTCTGCCAGGTGTTTGTTACATTCTGTTACACCTACGCCCTGGACGTAGCACGTTATTTTCCTGTATTAAAATCCCAAATGACTTCAATAACTGCAATGCAAAACTTGGTCCTTCTCTGTGTTTCAACCTTGGTTGGCTGAGCAATGAGACAGAGAAAAGTCTGGCTCAATAAAAACATATACCTTGATTCCATGTTTTATATAGGACCAACACCCCAGACTCACTTCTTTGACTTTGCAAGTTTTCAGTGACTCCTTGGCTTTGTCCAATGGGTTTTAAGTCACAGTAGCTCATAGTTTCCTAGTCTCTGCCACTTCTCACAGTTTACCTCCGACTCTTACATCAGGGAGTTATTGAAATTCACAACACTTTGCAGCGTTTGTGATTTTGGGGAATGTAGAATTTGGGAGGATTTGTCTGCATTGGAACTGCAGGCATTTATAGTCAAACGGTATAATAGTCAACAAGGGAAAATGAGCTGGAGTAATGCAGCGGAACAGGCAGCATCTCTGGTAATAATAATAATAATATTGTATCTTGGTTCCGCACAACAATACGATGAGAAGCATCAATTCTCCATGTATCAGACGCTTCCCTGGAATAATTCAGTAGTACTTTTCATCAATGTTACTCACTTCCCAACAGAATTCCTCGATTCACTCGAGACCTCTGGATTACCACCACACAAATTGGAGTTGAAAAAAGGATCTCCAATCATGTTAATGAGAAACTTGGAACCCTCAAAGCTATGCAATGGAATGAGGATGATTGTGGAAGAGCTACACAATAATCTGATCATTACAAGAATCAACATGGAAGCCTTCAAAGATAACACTGTTCTCATCGCTGACCCCTCAATTTGACAGAAGGCGAAGACATTCCCCTTCATCGGAGCCAATTCCCGATTCAATCAAGTTTTGCTACGACGATCCATAAAGCGAAAGGAAAAACCATGGATAAAGTGTTGATATACCTTGGGAAACCAGTATGTCAGCATGGACATATATGTGCCTCTTAGCCGAGGAAAGGTGAAGGAAAATGTCAACGTTTTCCTGAAGGATGGAACATCGACCAAGAATGTTGTCATTAAACGCGTGCTTGATTGAACAATGACTTCTGAGGTAAATTCGCAGATTTTCTTCAAGTTAAAGTTTGATTAATGTCTCTATAATAAAATTGTGTGTCTTTCTTTTCATCAACAGCAAAGAGACATCGAGACGCATTGAGCAGCAGAACGCATCAAGAGACGCAACAAGAAAGAACTGAACTGAATAAATCTCATCTTTAATGTTTAAATTGTTATATTTTAAGAGTTATTCGATTTTTAAGCTTTAATAAATCCCTATTCCACTTGCCGTGCTCATCAGTTGCGCCAGCTCAGTAATACCTGCATGTTCTATTTCACAATGGGAACCCAATGGGCGGGAATGGCTGCACCGCCGGTGATCCACTAAGAGTCGGGGGGGGGGGGGGGGGGGGGGGGGTTGAGGGGGGGATGGAGTGAGTGCGTGGGGATTGGGGGGAGAAAGATCAAGGGGCGGAGTTGGGGTCAGTGAGGAGAGGAGGGGGTATCAGGTTCATTGCAACAGGAACCCGTCAGCCACGCCTGGGCAGTTGGGGGCTATGGGTGAGTGGTGGAATATTGCATTTGGGAACCAGACCTCCCGTGTGACAATAGGACCCAACGGGTCCCACTTAGTCTAGTATTAGAATAATCTTCAAACATACTAACCAGCCCATCTACATTTATGTCCACATCATTTACATATATCACAAACTGCAGAAGTACCAGTACAGATCCCTACAGATCTCCACCAGTCACAGAGCTCCAGCCTGAACATTGACCTTTCATCGTCGCTCTCTGTCCTCTGTCAGTGAGCCAGTTCTGAATTCATTGACCAAGTAACTTTTAATTCCATGCATCTTAATATTCTGGATCAGCCAACCATGGGGGACTTGATCAAATGCCTTCATATAATCCATGTAGCCAACATCCACCGCCATCCCCTCATCAATCAATCACCTTACCCACCTCTTCACAACACCCGATCAAGTTATAGGGGAATCAAGGACCAGAGGACGTAGGCTTAAGGTGAAGGGGGGAAGATTTAACAGGAATCTGAGGGGTAATATTTTCACACAAAGTGTGGTGGGTGCATGGAACAAGTTGTCAGATGAGGTAGTTGAGGCAGGGACTGTCACATATTTTAAGAAAGTTAGACTTATGCATGGATAGGACACTCTGGTGCCAGGATAACAGCCTCCTCTTGAACATCAAAACAACGAAGGAGCTGATCATGGACTTTAGGAGGGCACATCATCCGAGGACGTACACTCCATTGAGGATAAATGGGGATCCTGTGGATAGGGTGACCTGTTTTAAATATCTGGGAGTCCACATCTCCGAGGATATGACATGGGCATCACACGCCTCAGCACTCGTGAGTAAGGCAAGGCAGCACCTTTACCACCTCAGGCAATTGAGGAAATTCAGAGTGTCTCCGAGGATCCTCCAGTGCTTCTACGCAGCGGCGGTGGAAAGCATCTTGTCCGGGAACATTACCATCTGGTTTGGGAATTGCTCTGCCAAGGACAAGAAGGCTCTGCTGAGAGTAGTGCGTTCGGCCGAACGCACTATGGGAACTTCACTTGCCCCCCTGCAGGAACTATACAACAGGAGGTGCAACTCCGGAGCAAATAAAATCATGGGAGACCCCTTCCACCCCTGTAACGGACTGTTCCAGCTGCTACGGTCAGGCAAACGCCTCCGTTGCCATGCGGTGAGAATGGAGAGGTTGAGAAGGAATTTCTTCCCAGAGGCAATTCGGACTGTAAACGCCTATCTCACCAGGGACTAACTCTACTGAACGTTTTTTCCTTCCATTATTTATTATGTAAAAGAATATGTGTGTTATGATTGTGTTTATAATTTGTTTGGTTGTTTTGTTGTTTGTCTTTTGCACAAAAGTCCGCGAACATTGCCACTTTCATTTCACTGCACATCTCGTATGTGTATGTGACAAATAAACTTGACTTGACTTGACTTGACTTGGTTTAGAAGGATAAGAACCAAATGCAGGCAGGTGGGGTGAGTGTAGATGGGACATGTTTGCTGGTGTGGGCAAGTTGGGCCAAAGGGCCTGTTTCCAAGCTGTATCACTCTATGAATCTATGACTGTTAGTAAGTCACAACCTGCCACGTGTGAAGCCATGCTGAATGTTCCTATGTAACCCATTCTTCTCCAAATGAGGGTAAATCCTATCACAAAGAATCCCCTCCAATAACTTTCCTACTACGAAGACGAAGGTAGCGGAAATATCGGAGACATTTCTTGGATTCGGTGGCAGGTGGGATGAAAGGTGAGAAGAGGTGTTATCTGTCCATTCCCTCGACAGGTGCAGCCTGACTTGCTGTGTTCCTGCAGTGTTTAGTTTCATGGCTGAAGACTCCAGCATCTGCAGTTTAATGTGTCTCCATTACAAGAGTATGTGAATATGTTTACCAAAACTACACACTGTATTTCCATAATGCCATTATATCTTGTAGTTCTATCATTCTAACAGCACCAATGTTTTGCTTTCAATCATCGTATTAGTGGTGTGGTCTCATTAAGCTGTGCACAAATGCAGCAAGACTTCCTGAAGCACCTTCACCAATCATCAGTGAAGGGCAACATACCGTGCATCTCTCCAACAGTGTGCTGAGCCAATGAGGCACTGTGGGACTGGAGATGTGATCAGTGACCAGTTCTGTTTCTGAGTAAGAATCGACCCAGAGACCCAGTGTTGTGATGCATCACCTTCTTTATTTCACAGTGAGAATACATTCCCAGCAGTTTGGAAAACAAAACACACGCAAAGAATCTAAAGACAAGAGCTTATTAATGCCGCAAGAGCAGCTGAGAATGGACTGGTGTTAACAGGAGCAATGGCCCACTAGTAGCTCCTCCGGTCAATGAGTTGCTTTTCCTACAGTACCCAGGGATTACACTCTCCACATGTTAGAGGACAGGACACTGTTGCCCTGAGGAGACCCCCACCCGTGTACAACTGTGCAGTGTGGAGACTTGGAGCCGATATCTCTGCCTTATGGCTCTTTCCCAACATATCCAGATATCCAACCAGAGAAAGCCTCACATTGGAGTGAATGTAGCTGGTTCATTGTGTCTGAAGTGTGAACCCCCTTCACTGCAGCCCTGTGGGTGGGAGGTGGGAACTGGCAACTGCATTAGAGGGCAGTGTTTATACACAGGGTACAGGGGATGGTTCAAAACTGCAACATTGGGCAAACGTACAGGGTTCATCCAATGTGTGTAACATAGAAACATAGAATATAGGTGCAGGAGTAGGCCATTTGGCCCTTTCAGCCAGCACCGCCATTCAATATGATCATGGCTGATGACCCAAAAGCAGTACTCCGTTCCTGCTTTTTCCCCATATCCATTGATTCCATTAAATCACCCAGAGCTGGTTTTGCTCCATAAAGTTGTCACAGAAATACATGTTGTTGTAGCAGTAGGTGGAAGACCCTTGTTAAAGTGAAGAATAGAGTTTAGCACATCTCACTGTTTGGAATCTGCAAATGTAGCAGAGCATCTGTGAGAGATCATATTGTAATTGTCAAAAATCCTATTTGCATAAGTCCCTGTGTGTTATACCATGCGAGATAGACATCATTGCCGTTAAAGTCACGGCCATCTTTCTCCAAGTCCTTTTTGAATTCACTGGCGAGTGTGTCGTAGTCTTCAGTTTTCTGCTGAAATGTCCTGTCAACAATTAATGATATTTTTACGTGATATACTAAGATTTTATATGTACTTTATATTTTTTAATATGCAATGCATTTTTATGTAATATTGTCCCTTGCCTGGACCTTGAGTCTGAAATAAGGTTTATTATTATTATTAATTAAGACCAACTGTTCCATTAAGTGAACAAAAGACCACTTTCCTGATCGCTGAGGTTGAAAGGGAGCTGGTATCATCGCTCCCTCTGGGCTGGGAACACAGTCGGCCCCAGACAGTGAGAAGCAGAGTCTGCTCCCCACTGGGAGACTCGGAATTCAGTCCTGATGCAGGGTTTAGACACAATCACCAACAACTCCTTTCCCTCCTCAGATACACTTTGACCCGCAGAGTTCCACCGGCACAACTTGTGATGGTCTGAATTATCGTTCCCTCCCTCAGTGCTTTCCTTCCTCCACCCTCACCACTCTCCCATCAGAACATTGAGCACCATGGTTGCAACACATAACAGACAAGCCTGCAGCATTAGATTATTAGATGAAAAATAAATAAGTAGTTTGGGTGATTGTGCAGGCTTTAAACAAGAAACAGTGAGAAATATATTTTGGCAAATAATTAAATGTTCTGATTTTGTCCAATTAACAGCTGACAATTATCCCATTCCTTAGCTTGCATCTGAGTAAAATTTATTTCAAAAACGCATTGATAGTTTACGACTATTTAAATGGTAAATGGAGCTTCAGAAGCCTTTTCATTTTGCATGTTAAAACCCACCTGAGAACCATGGGTGATTTTGCAATTTTACTGACGGATTTTTCACTTTTAAAACTTTTCATATAACAAATGAATAAAGATAAAACGTCAATAATGCCTTACTTTTGATGAAATGCAGCGAGCAAACGCGATAATTCCCGATATTTTCTATCTTTATATCTCCACTGCAAATGTCCGCTGAGCACTTCCGCTGTTTTTGCACCTTCAGCTCCCTCTTGAATTTACCTTAGTTTTTATCTTTCTTCTGGACTGTAAAGTTAGGTAGCTGTGCCTCACGGTCACCCCGACTGGCACAGTAATTTACAGCTCAAAAACTGGCCGTTTTCACGGTTTTTGACAGGTGTGAAAGTGCGTGTTTTCAGATTCACTAACATGTACCGGAAGTGACGAGTGTACTCCAGTTAAAATTTGCGGTCACGTGGGTCAGGATCTACGCTCCAGTGACCTTTCGTGAAATCACCCTATACGTAAATCCAGCACTGGCCCCGCACCTCCTAAGGCTGGCACTGAGCAGAACCTGTCCGTGTGGAGAGTGGTCGTGTCCTCAGGAGAGGGAGTGAAGATTGGGAGTCAGGAGCCAACTCATTCTTACCACCGTTAATGATGGTCACGATCCCTACCCGTGTGGTCCAGCCCACTCACCACAGTCCCACCGTGCCTGAGTGTAGTGTTGTCAGGAAGACCATGTGGAGACGTGTCAAAAGATCCAACAACTAACTGAAATAACGGAATAAAAATTGAATAAAATCGAACTCACCTGACATAACCTGAATGTCCAGGAAAAAAGACGACAGAAATTGATGGATCATTTGCATCAGGTGGACTTACGACTTCAAGAGGCAGTGTAGTGAAAATTGCAAATTCCTGTTTAATCGTGCCATTTACAAATGGGGCGTAAATTGCCCAAGCAGCAGAAATGGGAACGATTGTATCTGTGGAGAAGAAACATTCTCAGTTATGGACAAGGGTCAAGAGTGAAGAATGTTTAATTGTCATCATCCGAAATAGAACAATGATATCCTTACTGGCATAACGGACCTGTGAAGATACTATTCATAGAAAACACACTAAACGTAAATGTTCAATAAATTATAAATACCAATAATATTACAAAAGCCCCAAATCTTTTCAGCAACCAAGACAATCCATAGTTTATTGTTTAGTTAGTGTTTGTTGTGTTCAAGAGCCTAATGGTTGTTGGGAAGAGGTTCCTGCACCTGGAGATCAATTACAGAATTAGTGTTCACCATTTTTTTCAGGGCGGGAAAGTTTAACTCTGTGTCTCTCCACAGCCACTGCCTGACCTGCTGAGTATTACTCTCTCTCACGTGCATACACATGCTCGCACACACGCACGTGCACATGCACGCCCATACATATACACGCACACACACTCAGACACATGCGCACACTCAAACATACACATACAGTCAGTCACAAATCTACCGACACAGAAGTACAGATACGCACACAGACAAACACTTAGCATCACACACAGACACTTAGCATCATGCAAACACTCACACACAGACACATGCACATACACTCACTCAGATATATGCACACACTGACACTTAGAATCACATGCACACTCTGACACACACACACGTGCCCACACATGCACACCCGCATAAACATACACACACACATGTACAAATGCAGACACACACATACAGCAGATTGTGGATATTAGAACTCCCCCAATGGAACCTCAGCCCGTTTTCCTGCACAGCTGAATTCCCTTGTCAGCTCAGCACAACCTGGAAATGTATGGAAGATGAATTAAGTCACAACTGGAGAACTGTGTACAGTTCTGGTCATCTCACCACAGGAAGGGGGTGATACGATTGAAATTGGGATGAGTTGAGTTTTCCGCTGATGCCCAGCATGGACAAGAAGGGCTGACTGGCCTCCTTCTATCCTGTGTCCTTCAGTCCACCCATGAAGCACAGAAAACTATCTGGTGACCAAATGTGGATCCTGTCCGCTTGCCTGCACACTAATTTGAAAGGAAATTAGATGGGTCGGACACTGAGACATAAGCCACGTTCCATGCTGTTACATCAAACAAACATCTAACGTACCTGCAACATTGCCGAAATGTGAATAATCAAAAAATTTGTCCAAGGCGATCTTTGTTGCAGTCTTCATATCCTTTCCACTAACAAACGTATATAGCCATTGCAGGCTTGTTACGTCGATCTCTTCATAAGTCTTGAGTGATGAAAGGAAAGAGAGGAATCAATGGAATAGTGGTGAAGTTCAGGGGCAGCATCTATGTTGGGAGCTGTGATTTGGGAGGCTGATGAGTGATCTGAGTGGACTGAATTACTGTTAAATTTACAACTATACTGGAATATTTTCATTCCCTATTTCCTGGCAACTTTGCAATAAGAAGCAGAAGGTTCCCCGGCTTTACACACTATGGGAAAGGCTCCTCTGTAAACAGAAAGGCTCCAGTGTTGGATGGGTGTGAGGAGTCTGAGCCCATTCCCCAGAGGGAGTGGGGTCTGGGCCACAACTGGTAACGATGGGGTGCGGTGGGGAATGGGGTCCTACTGGTGAGGCAGTGTCTGCTCTGTCAGTTCTGGACTGTGGTGATACATTGGACCTGTTCTCCCACTGCCTGTGGTGCACCCAGACCAGGAGGAGTCTGAGTCTACAGATGCGTCTACACTCAACACAACCTTCCTGTTGGCGGGTGCGGTTATTTAACTTAGCAGACCACACTGCCCCACAGGTTGGCTCTGTGAGCTTCACCCCACCATTCCCACCTCTGTTCCCCCTGTCTCCCTGTGCTGATACAACTCCACTCCTTGCACCATCCTGTATTCTTGAACAAGAAAGGTTCCAAATGATCATATTGTTTGTTGTGATATTTTAAATATTGGTAGACTTCACCTTCATCGATCCACAGACCAAACATATTTATTCATGTTTTTTTTTTTTTTTTAAATTTTATTTTTATTAGCAGTACAGTAAATCACATTAATACATCGCATATATCTTATTACATTATGTTGTACCACTTCATTTTTTGAGCTTTAAAAAAGATAGAAATTAAAGAAGTAAGGAAAGTAAGCAAGAATCGTGAAGGTGCAGGAAAGAGTTGGGAGAAGAGAACCCCTTAGGGAAGGAATTAGAGAAGGAAGCAAAGAAAGTAAATAAGACCCTAGAAAGAAAAGAAAAAAAAGGAAGAAAGGAAAATCAATCGCTCTATTGTAACACAAAACTCCGCAAAAAAGAATATATCAACCGTTTTTATTAAAAATGTATTTTATACCCCCCATTACCAGGTCCTGGTAGCCTTTATATTTTAACTTATTATTGTACCTTATGCTTGTAATAGTTCCATAAATGCAGACCACATCTTTTGGAAGTGATCTGCTTTACCTGCTCGGAGGAGTCTCATCTCTTCCAAGTGTAGTGTTTCGAACATGTTTGAAATCCACATTTTTGTTGATGGTATTGGAGCATTTTTCGAAAATTTAAGTATAAGCTTTTTTCCGATTATTAGCCCATACTTAAGTAAGTTCTTTTGAAACATATTTAATTCTAGGTTACCTTCCGATATTCCAAAAATGATCCATTCTACTCTGGGTAGTAGTTTTGTTTTAAATAATTTTGTGAAGATTTCAAATATTTCGTTCCAGAATTTTGGGATTTTTATACAGAAAACAAAAGAGTGCGCTATGTTAGCTTCTTGTAACTGACATTTATCACAAATGGGTGAGACATTGGGGAAAAGTTTATTTATTTTAGTTTTTGAATAATATAGTCTGTGTAATGTTTTATATTGGATTAGAGTATGTCGTATGTTGATCGATCATTTATGCACATATAGTAAGTGTTTATACCAGCTCTCTTTTGAAATTTTTATAGCTAATTCTTGTTCCCAATCTCTTCTAATATTATCTGTTGTAGGTATTTCTATATTCAATATAATATTATATAAGTATGATATTAGATTTGCTGATTCAGCCTTTATCTTCATGGCTTCATCTAATAAGTCTGGGGGCATATTATGTATATTTTTTCAGATAATCACGGATTTGAAGATATTTAAAATATTGATTATTTTTCAAGTTATATTTCAGTTGTAATTGTTGAAATGGTAATAATTTCCCTAATTCATACAGGTCTCCGAGCGTTTTGATTCCCGTTCTTTCCCATTGTGTAAATGATTTATCTATAATTGAGGGTTTAAACGAAGGGCTATTGGCTATTGGCATTAGCAGAGATAGATTTCTTAATTTTAAGTTCTGTTTTATTTGTTTCCAAGTTCTAATTGTACTATGTATCATTGGATTTTTATTATAATGTTTGTTATTCAAATTCGTTGGTGAGAGGAGAGTCGCTCCTGTATTACCAGGAGCGCAGTCCTCTCTCTCCATTATAATCCAGTCCACCTGCTGGGCAGAGTTGTCCAGCAGGTGAATCATATTTTTAATATTTACCGCCCAATTATAGTACATACGTTAGGAAGCGCTAGACCACCCATCTCTTTTGGTTTACTGAGGTGTGCTCTTTGTATTCTGTGGGATTTATAATCCCATATAAAGTTTGTGATGTCTGAGTCTAATTTTTTGAAAAAAAACTTTGGAAGATATATTGGAATTGATTGAAATAAATATAGGATTTGTGGTAAAAAGATCATTTTTATAGCATTTATTCGACCTATTAAAGACATCGGCAGCGTTTTCCAGTATTTAATTAGATTGTTTAATTTCTTAAGTAAGGGGCTATAATTAGCATTAAACATACCGTGATAATTTCTAGTGATTTCAATTCCTAAGTATTTAAATTTTTCTGTAGCTATTTTAAAGGGGAATTTCAAAAGATGTGTTGAGTCTTTCGGTTTTATTGACATAATTTCACTTTTGTTCCAGCTTATTCTGTATCCTGAGAAAGATCCGAAATCCTCGATTAGGTTTAATATTCATGTTAAACTGTTCTCGGATTTTCGTCACATTTTAAATTTCAGCTGCAACAAAATTCCTGCGACTGAAAGTGGAAAGAATTGTGTAGTCAGTATACAGGAAATATTCCTGGGATAAACTCCAGAGGGAGCGAGGAGTGTGGAAGTGAAGACACTCAGCAAACTGAGTCCAAGGTCCATCCTGATCTGTCAGGGTGAGCTCCACAACACAGAACAGTGTACAACAGAGGATTTCAGGAATGGATTTCAAACTATGGAAGAATTTAACCCTGAGCTGAACATGGAACAGCAAATATCCTCTCTCCCCCACCATCCATCCCTGATAATTCCCAAAAGTACTTACATCATACACATTGTCTGGCGTGAGAGTAAAACACATCATGTTCTTGCACGCCTCTACCACAATTTCACTTGCTCCTGTTCCTGCAACCTGCAGCCCCAGGAGGACAGAGAGAGTTAAACAGAGTCTCAGCATCTTGGGCTCCACTCTGGTCTGTTCGATGCACTCAGTCACTCTCCACACCTCCAGCTGGATCTGCTGTCTGAGCCCTGAGTTCAAATGTATTTATACTCTTTTCTGAAGATGATTTTGAATATCGTTCCTGAGAAATGAAGTCAGGTTATATATTTTGCAAATAGTGTTTTGTTCTGAGCTAATTGAATCATTAATCCTCTGAGTGCTGAATCTGAGGAAGCCTAAGACCCTGCAGCGGACAATTAAATGGACGTGTGTGTTAACCGTTGCTGGATGGCGAGCTCTGGGGAAGGTGGAGTCAGCAGTGAGGATGGTCATTAATGGCATCGGTTTGTGAGTGGTGGGAGTGGTGTTCCTCATCCACCAACATCCAAGTCCCAGCCCTGGGACCTTCCCCATCTTTGAATCATGTCCACAAGACACGCCAATGCACCTGAGATGGAGAGGGTTGTCAGAGACATTATAGTCCAGAGTGGAATATTAAACAGAACATATTCATTTTTCCCCAGTCTCAGTTCCTGCTTATTTCCATTGGAGAGTGTCAGTGGATCAGATATTGCCCATTTTATCCCCTTGCCCAAGGATAAAATGAGATGATCTTGACCTGTTTTTCTAAAGCTGAGGTGCCGAACCTGATGTGAAGACCAACTCTTACACATAATCCATATCCTTCCATACCCTATATATATCTGTGGGTTGATCCAAAAATCGCTAGAATACCACTATCAAATTAGACTCAACTATCACCCCTGACAGCAGGTTCCAGGCACGAGCCACACTTTGTGCTAAAAACTTGCCCCGTACATCTCTTTTAAACTTTGTCCTGCTCATCTTAAAGCTATGCCCTGCAGTATTTGATTTTTTATATATGGGGAAAAAGCTTCTTTCTCTGTGTCATCTCTGTGCCTCTCATAATTTGATATACTCTCTCCACAACCTCCCCCGTTCCAGTGAAAACAAATCAAGTCTGTCCAATTGCTCCCTGTAGCTAGTACCCCCTAATCCAGGTCTCATTCTGGTAAACCTCCCCTGCACACTTTCCCCAGCCTCCACATCCTTCCTGTAATTGGTGACCAGAACTGCAGACGTGTTGAGCAAAGAGGAGACATAGCCTCATGCAGCAGTAGATGCAGCAGAGCCGGACAAATTGAGTAGGGGATGGCATCCTTGCAAGAGGCAGGGTAGTGGAGGAGGTGTGGGCAAGTCACACTCTAGTGACTCATGACTTCGTCACAATCACTTCCTAACTGGCCCTCTGAACCCACTTCACTGGTCCCTTCCTTCCACTGATGTCCCCCATTTCCCATCCATCCCTCCTTCCTCCTTGTCTGCAACATTAAGCTACCTTCTTTATCTCCCTTTCCCAATTCCCAATAGGGTCTTTGACCTGAAACATTTACTTATTTTCATTTTCTACTGATGTTCCCGACCTGCCTGATGTTCCCAGTATTTTCAGTTTTTATTTCAGATTTCCATTATCTGTATTATTCATTTTCATCCATGTGATAATAGAAGCCAGAATACGTCAAAGGGAGTGGGATTACAAATTATAATCGGTCTTTCCATGCTCAACTTCCTGATATAATTGTTCACACATCCATGGAATCAGCACACAAAGAGTTAATGTCACCAAGTCCATCACAGGGATAGAATCCAGCAGCATTTCCATAATGTATCAGCTGCCATTTCGTTGGCATTGTACGGCCTTCCAGAAGAACACTGGATCAAAAACATCTTCACAAAGGTGCTCACTTTGTTTAACCTGGAACAAAGTAACCAAGGAAATTAGTCTTGATGTTCTGCCAGGTGTTTGTTACATTTTGTTACACTAACGCCCTGGACGTAGCACGTTATTTTCCTGTATTAAAATCCCAAATGACTTCAATAACTGCAATGCAAAACTTGGTCCTTCTCTGTGTTTCAACCTTGGTTGGCTGAGCAATGAGACAGAGAAAAGTCTGGCTCAATAAAAACATATACCTTGATTCCATGTTTTATATAGGACCAACACCCCAGACTCACTTCTTTGACTTTGCAAGTTTTCAGTGACCCCTTGGATTTGTCCAATGGGTTTTAAGTCACAGTAGCTCATAGTTTCATAGTCTCTGCCACTTCTCACAGTTTACCTCCGACTCTTACATCAGGGAGTTATTGAAATTCACAACGCTTTGCAGCGTTTGTGATTTTGGGGAATGTAGAATTTGGGAGGATTTGTCTGCATTGGAACTGCAGGCATTTATAGTCAAACGGTATAATAGTCAACAAGGGAAAATGAGCTGGAGTAATGCAGCGGAACAGGCACCATCTCTGGTAATAATAATAATAATATTTATTTATATAGCACTTTTAAACAAAATCACTTTGAACCAAATTGCTTTACAGAGATTGATTAAACTAATTGAATAGATTAAATGTCAATAAATCCATACAAAATAAAAAAGAAAAAAGAGAAAAAAAGACACAGAACAGTACACTATAGAAATCAACAAGAAACGTCCCCCCACAGCAGAATTCACTGTAAGGGAAGGCACTAAAAATATCCAGTTCTCCCCCTCATAGTCCACCCGAGGTCGGGGTCTATATGTGGCCTCCTCAGCCAACCCGATGTTTTCAGGCCCTCTGCCGCGAAGCTGGATCATCGACGTCGGGTGAACATTCTTCAGCGGCTTGGACTGAAGCGGCCGCTTCCTCCCCGAAGACTGCAATGTCCAAAGTTCTCAGGCCGCGCCAGCCGGACCTCCGACTCTGGTAGAGAAATGGGTGATATTTCCTGTAGCTAGTACCCCCTAATCCAGGCATCATTCTGGCTGATCTATCTCTTCCTCCTCACCCCATTTTCCTTCCTCCTCCCCATAACCTCTGACGCCTGTACTAATCATAAATCTATCTATCTCTGCCTTAATCCGAGGGCGTAAACGCCACTGTGGATAAATGGGACTACTGTGGATAGGGTGAGCAACTTTAAATACCTGGGAGTCCACATCACATAGGACCTGAAATGGACAACACGACACACAAAGGCAAGGCAGCGCCTTTACCACCTCAGGCATCTGAGGAAATTCAGTCTCTCTGAGGATCCTTCAATCCTTCTTCTCTGGTCTGGTGCTGTAGAAAATACACCAGGAGGTACAGATCCAGAGCCAGCAAGATCATGAAGGACCCCTACCACTCCAGCAATGGACTGTTCCAGTTGCTACGGTCAGGCAAACGCCTCTACTGTCATACTGCAAAAACAGAGATGATGAGACGGAGTTTCTTCCCGTAAGCCATCAGGATTGTAAACTTTCATCTCATCAGGTGGTAAATAATGCTGTGTCTTCCTTTTTTAATGTAAATACTGGTTCTGTTCTGTCCCACAAGCATTGCCACTTTCATTTCACTGTACATCTTGTTTGTGTATGTGACAAATAAAGTTGACTTGACTTGACTTAAATATATCCACTGACAGCCTCCACAGCCTTCTGTGGCAAAGAATTTCACAGATTCACCACCCTCTGAATTTAATCTAGAGATGCTGCCTGACCTGCTGAGTTACTCCATCATTTTGTGCCTATATTTGATGTGAACCAGTGCAATTACTGGACTCGTACACAAGGAAAGGTATTAACATCTTTAATGAACTCCACAGTATTGGATATGCAGTACCTTACATGTCCAGGCTGCTGCTGTGGGCGAGTTCCTAATATTATAAATCATGCACTAGGCGGGATTTAATACCAATAAACACTCTGATTGGTTAACATGCAATAGGTAATCTACATCTCTTCTTGTAGAAGATGAAAAGCAACTACAGTGCCTCAAACAATAAACTGAGGAAAACTTGGCAGAGTTAAATATAATCACCATATCTAGTGGGTGGCCTACTAATCCGCCCAGCTCTCATGCGGTAGGAGAACGCCTCACCCCCCTTTTTGGGAGAAGAAATGGGAACCAGGAGTGGGGACATGACCGGCGACTCGGCGGGCCAAGTGGGAGAAATCGAGCCAGGGGTAGACCGACACGGGGAACATGTGGCACCAGTTACAACAGGCGAGGCAGGGGTAGACCGACGCAGGGAATGCGCGGTGTCAGTTACAACAGGTGGTGGGGTAGCTGGAACACGCGTTGGTGCAAACACGAGTGGTGGGGCATCAGGACCTGTAGGCGCAGGACATGGTTCCTTCACTGGAAGGATATGTTGACATTTGCATCTGTAGATGACACCATCCACTTCGACCTGGTAGGAACTTGGTTGTTTTGAAGGGCCATGGATGTGCCCCAATTGGGTATATCCTTTGTCGGTTTGCAGGCGAATCACTTCTCCGCATGCCAATGGTTTAAACGGCTTGCTGGACTTGTCGTAGAAACGGTTTTGTGTGTCGCGTTTAAATTGCACTCGCTTTTGCACCGCAGTCGGGGAGCAGACGAGCGGCTGCAGCTGTTGCTGGGAGACAAGCAAGGGTGGTCGCGTCTGGCGAGACATGAGCCGCTGGGCGGGGGAGCCGAGAACACTGTCCCGTGCAATGTTTCGTAGGTTGAGTAGATCCAGGTAGACGTCGAACTTTGTTAGGTGGGAACATTCCATGAGTTGTTTGGCACTCCGAACAGTATGCTCGGCTGGTCCGTTGGACTGCGGGAATTCTGGGCTGCTGGTGACGTACTGGAAGTTCCATCTTTTTGCAAAGTTCTGGAATGCCTGGCAGGTGAATTGCTTTCCATTGTCAGTTTGAAGACGTACAGGGGCTCCATGTACGGAAAGGTGTTGTTTCAGCTTTTGGATCACGGTCTTGGTGGAAATTGTTTGAAGTAAGTCTATTTCGAACCAACCCGAGTAAGAGTCCACAAGAACCAGGTAGTGTTTCCCATGCCATTCAAAGGTGTCGGCGGCCAGTGAAGACCACGGGAGGGAAGGAGCTGGTTGAGGCAGAAGAGGCTGCTTCTGCTGGTGTGGTGCTAGGCTGTTGCAAATAGCGCACGTTTCGGTCTTTTCACGTATTAATTTTGTCATCCCAGTCCAATAGAACATGCTTTGGGCCCGCCGGAGGGCGGCTTCAGTGCCGGGGTGGCCTCTGTGGATGTCGTTGTAGTACTCACCCTGTAGTGCGGAAGAGACCACTGCTTTGTGGCCTTTGACAATTATACCGTCCTGTAGCAGTTATTCGTCACGAACCAGGAAGTAGGGTCATAGTTCGATCGGGGTGTTTGACAGTTTGTGGGGCCAACCGTTCCGTATGATGGTAGACAGCAATTGTAAAGTCTTGTCCGCAGCCGTGTGTTCGGCAAGGTGGCATAGACGATCCGTAGGTACAAACAAGACCTTAAGGACTGAGAATTCATCCAGTTCGATTGGATGGCGTTCGCTGGTTGTGTGCGGGGCTCTGGAATGCGTGTCAGATATGTGCATGTCTTTACCTTTCTTGTAGACGATGCGGAAGTCAAAACACTGAAGCTGCATCATCATATGTTGCAGGCGTGCCGGGCTTGTTCAGAATAGTGACCAGTGGCTGATGATCAGTTTCAGCCATGACTGTTTTACCAAAAATGAAATCTTTGAATTTGGAACAGGCAAAAACTGCGGCAAGCAGCTCTTTTTCAATCTGGGCATAGCGTTCTTCGGTGTCTGTCAGTGTACGCGATGCATATGAGACTGGCGTCACGTCGCCGTCGGTGGTGGTCTATAGGCACGCTGCGCCTAGCCTGTACAGGGATGCACCTCCTGCCTGATTTTAAACGTGAGAAGAATGCGTGGCCCAGATGGGGAAGATCCCTGATGGTAGATGCCGCCTTCTTAAGACAGCACCTCATATTGATGCTTTCAATGGTGAGAAGGTCTGAACTCATGATGGAGTGGGCTGAGCCTCTTGTATTCCACTCTCTGCAGCCTCTTGTATTCCTGTAAATTGGAAATGCAATATCACCCCATGATACAACCAGTCAGCACATCTGTAATTGTTTGTTGCATTCGGAGTCATACCAAACCTCTTTGAACTCTCCTCCACCTGCAGAAAGAATACAGGGTGAGATGAGTGTGAGGAGGGAGTGGAGTCTGGGCCACAACTAGTAATGATGGTGTGCAGAAGGGAATGGCATCCTACTGGTGGGGCAGTGACTGCTCTGTCAGCTCTGGGCTGTGGTCCTCTCACACTCCTGAACTGATCATGTCTTTCATGCCCCTTCCACGTATCCCTGTAATCATGGATTGGCTTTCTGCGGACTAGTTAGCAAGCAACAAAATCTCTTCTCTGTACCTTGGTACACGTGACAATGAACTCAACTCAAATTCAAACCTTACTGGGAGCTGCGGACATGTCTTGTCACTCCTAACTCAATCTCATTTGGGTATTGTACATGAATACCATTTTGAACCACATTGCATTACACCACATTCTTGCACCATTCCGTTGCTTTGCACTCACCCTTGTGTTTATTGTGGTGTTGATCATTACTGTGTGAATACTGTGTACACTGTGATTTTCATGTGAAGAAGAAATTTCATTGCAGCCTGGTGTATCTGAATAAATGTGAATCCCTCAATCCCATTCTCCTCACTGCCTTCAGCTGCACCAACCCCACTCTCTCCGTCATCCTAGATACTTGAACAATATCATTGCACCTTAATTGGTGCATGTGACAATAAATTTGAATTTGAACTTGAACTTGAAAGGAGATTCACACTTGCCATCTATTCTCCCCACTCAATAGGCCACGTTGTTTGATGTAATATTTCAAATGTTGCCAAACTCAGATTAACAATCTTTCATCTTTCCATGAATTAAATTAATACTATATATTTTTCAAGAGATTATTTAATTTCAGCAGAGACACTATTTTTAGACTGAAAATTATGCACTCAGTGATCCGGATATGATGTGATCCGGCAAGAATCCTGCCCTCCCTTTTCCACTGGGACAATCTCCAGAAGGAGTTAGGATGTGGAGACTCTGAGCAAACTGAATCCATGGATGTTGGAGATAGACACAGCAGGTACAGAACCTTTTCATACTTCTAGTTTCCTTCTCCCCTGACACTCAGTCTGAAGGAGGGTCTCGACCCAAAACGGCACCCATTCCTTCTCCAGAGATGCTGCCTGTCCTGCTGAGTTACACCAGCATTTTGTGTTGATCTTTGGTGTAAACCAGCATCCTTCCTACAACCAAGGATGCAGGAATTTGGAATCATTGACCCTTGGAGTGCTAAATCTGAGGACAACGATAGTGTTCTGGGGGAGAGGATGAGTTGTAACATATGGAGTAAGCCACCACTGATGGGGGAGAATCTTTATGTCCCTGTTCGGTTAAATAGGAAATGGTAATAATTGGAAAGAGCCATGGTTTTCAAGAGAAATTGGACATTTGGTTCGGAAAAAGAGAGAGATCTACAATAATTATAGGCAGCATGGAGTAAATGAGGTGCTTGAGGAGCATAAAGAATGTAAAAAGAATCTTAAGAAAGAAATTAGAAAGGCTAAAAGAAGATATGAGGTTGCTTTGGCAAGTAAGGTGAAAGTAAATCCAAAGGGTTTCTACAACTATATTAATAGCAAAAGGATAACGAGGGATACAATTGGTCCATTAGAGAGTCAGAGTGGACAGCTATCTGCAGAGCCAAAAGAGATGGGGTAGATATTGAACAATTTATTTTCTTCGGTATTCACCAAGGAGAAGGATATTGAATTATGTGAGGTAAGGGAAACAAGTAGAGTAGCTATGAAAACTATGAGATTCGAAGAAGAGGAAGTACTGACACTTTTGAAAAATATAAAAGTAGATAAGTCTCCAGGTCCTGACAGGATATTCCCTAGGACATTGAGGGAAGTTATTGTAGAAATAGCAGGGGCTATGACAGAAATATTTCAAATGTCATTAGAACCGGGAATGGTGCCTGAGGATTGGCGTACTGCGCATGTTGTGCCATTGTTTAAAAAGGGTTCTAAGAGTAAACCTAGCAATTATAGACCTATTAGTTTGACGTCAGTGGTGGGCAAATTAATGGAAAGGATACTTAGAGATAATATTTTTCAGCATCTGGATAAACAGGGTCTGATTAGGAAATGTCAACATGGATTTGTGCCTGGAAAGTCATGTTTGACTAACCTTCTTGAATTTTTTGAAGAGGTTACTAGGGAAATTGATGAGGGTAAAGCGGTGGATGTTGTCTATATGGACTTCAGTTAGGCCTTTGACAAGGTTCCACATGGAAGGTTGGTTAAAAAGGTTCAATTGTTGGGTATTAATGGTTGAGTAGCAAGATGGATTCAACAGTGGCTGAATGGGAGATGCCAGAGAGTAATGGTGGATGGCTGTTAGTCAGGTTGGAGGCAGGTGACTAGTGGGGTGCCACAAGGGATCTGTGTTGGGTCCACTGTTGTTTGTCACATACATCAATGATCTGGATGATGGTGGGGTAAATTGGATTAGTACGTATGCAGATGATACTAAGATATGTGGTGTTGTGGATAATGAAGTAGATTTTCAAAGTCTACAGTGAGATTTAGGCCATTTGGAAGAGTGGGCTGAAAGATGGCAGATGGAGTTTAATGCTGATAAGTGTGAGGTACTAAATCTTGGCAGGACAAATCAAAATAGGACGTACATGGTAAATGGTAGTGAATTGAGGAATGCAGTTGAAAAGAGGGATCTATGAATAACTGTGCATAGTTCCCTGAAAGTGGAATCTCATGTAGATAGGGTGTTAAAGAAAGCTTTTGGTGTGCTGGCCTTTATAAATCAGAGCATTGAGTATAGAAGTTGGGATGTAATGTTAAAATTGTACAAGGCATTGGTGAGGCCAATTCTGTAGTATGGTGTACAATTTTGGTCGCCAAATTATAGGAAAGATGTCAACAAAATAGAGAGAGTACAGAGGAGATTTACTAGAATGTTGCCTGGGTTTCAGCAACTAAGTTACAGAGAAAGGTTGAACAAGTTAAGTCTTTATTCTTTGGATCGCAGAAGGTTAAGGGGGGACGATAGAGGCCTTTAAAATGATGAGAGGGATCGACAGAGTTGACGTGGATAAGCTTTTACTATCGAGAGTAGGGAAGATTCAAACAAGAGGACATGATTTGAGAATTAAGGGACAGAAGTTTAGGGGTAACATGAGGGGGGACTTCTTGTGGTAGAGTGGTAGCTGTGTGGAATGAGTTTCCAGTGGAAGTGATGGAGGCAGGTTCGATGTTATAATTTTAAAATAAATTGGATAGGTATAAGGACGGAAAGGAATGGAGGGTTATGGTCTGAGTGCAGGTAGATGGGACTAGGGGAGAATAAGTGTTCGGCACGGACTAGAAGGGCCGAGGGCCTGTTTTTGTGCTGCAATTGTTATATGGTTATATATGGTTTTACGATATTACATCACTGGGAATTTTGCAGCCTGATGGAGTGAGGTGGATTCATGTGAAAAATCAGAAACTTCCCTGGCATCCTCCTATGAGAAGAGTGCTTGGTAGCTTCAGGCTTCAGTACCTCCTACCCAACTGCATCAGTGAGAAAAGGACCTGACCCAGATGGTAAGGAACTTGATGATAGATGTCACCTTCCTGAGGCAACTCTTCATGTAGCCATGTTACAAAATTTTGAGATTTTAAAAATCAAGTCTGCAATTTATCGCATCAGATAAAGCATAACAAGAAGTTCAACTTTCATATCTTCAGTATTAAAAAAGTGATGGCCATTTTCATACTCGGAAATTAGCACTTTGTTCCCTATTGCTTTTCCATTGACTTAACTCAAAAGCTGTGATCGAGGACAGTCCAGAGCCCATAACTTTCTTAAAAATTAAAAGAACTGAATAAAATGTTCAGTTAGTATAGATTGAAGCAAAGATTATAGAGGAGCAAGATAGACCACTCCTCGAAAAACGCGTAGTATCACGTGTGTGATCGTCGACGCCATTTTTTGAGGCATTTTATTGGGCTTCCCCCACACTGTCATGGCGTCCTTATCTAAATTTCATCTCACTGCTCTGCTATCAATTGTTATATTGTTATTATTTTCAGTCGATATTCTGTCGTGAAAATGTTATTTTCTGTTCTCCCATCAACGGCCATTGGGAAACTGGGTTTGTCGGTACATTAGAAAGTTATTAGACTTATTTCTAATCTTTACTTACCACAATAATAAAGACAATTTTAACACTTCTGTACGTTTTTGGTTTTGTTCTTGTAAGGGATTGGTCTCCACAATATGGCCCGCGGGACACATTAGGTCCAGTGACCAGGAGATGTTTCGAGCTCAGATTCAAGTCCGAGAATGGGCGGCTGTTACCCATTATATCCCTCGAATTGTCAAGACATCACAAGCAAAGATCACAAGCCCGCCGTGAAGAAGGGTGCAATCAAATATTATACAACTCTGCTCTATCATCTTTGGTGCAATGGTGGGCCGGGGGGGGTTCGGTGGCGGCGGCCGCAATCAAAGATACTAGAGGAGCTCTGCTCTATAACCTTTGGTCGGAATGGGACGGCTGCACGTTATAATGTGCTATCGTTCCACTCTCCCTCTCCCCCTTCTCCCTGTCCCCCTTCTCCCTGTCCCCTTCTCCCTCTCCCCCCCTTTTCCCCTTCCTCCCTCTCCCCTCCCCCTTCTCCCCTCTCCCCCCTTCTTCTCCCCCTTCTCCATGTCCCCCTCTTCCCCCCTCCTCCCCCTTCTCCTCTCCCCCTTCTTCCCCCCCTTCCCCCTCTCCCCTTTTCCCCTTCTCCCCCTTCATGTCTCCCCCTTCTCCCTCTCTCCCCCTTCATGTCTCTCTCCCCTCGCTCCCCTCTCTTCTCTCGATCTCTCTCTCCCCTCTCTTCTCTCCATCTCTCTCCCTATCTTCTCTCGATCTCTCTCTCTCTCTCTCCCCCTCTCTTCTCTCGATCTCCCTCCCTTCCCTCTCTCCCTCCCTTCCATCTCTCCCTCCCTTACCTCTTCATGAGAGTTGGCAGCTCTGCTATGCCTTGGGTCCAAAAGAGGATAGAAAGAAAATACTTAATGGTCTTTGTAATAAGCTCTTCTACATTTAAGGTAAATTGATATATTAGAGGAAAAAAGCATCTTCAACATACAGGTCTCTCCACACAACTGAAAACAATTGCATTTAAGTGATATATCATCCATTGTTCAGGCATGTAGCACTAGGTTACAATAAACTTCCTACATATTCCAGGAATGCATCTCATAAAAATGGGAGAGGCTTAAAAGCATTGTAAAATAGTAAGATTAAACGAGAACTTACCAGTTTGAAGTTTGATCTGTATTTTATGAGGAGTTACGATGAGGGATTACGTGAAGAAGCCCGCTCAGGGCGCAGGCGCGGCATGCTTCCAAGCAGCGGTGTGGAATCACAGACAGACACACGTATTTGAAGTAACATAGTGAAGAATAAAGAGACATCAATTATCAGTTTGATCCATGTAATGAGGGTGGGAGCGGAGGGCACGTAATCCATCATCGTAACTCCTCATAAAATACAGATCAAACTTCAAACTGGTAAGTTCTCGTTTAATCTTACTATTTTACTTCGGAGTCACGTGAGTGACTTCGTGAAGATTTCAAAGCTCTGTGATTTCAAACCGTGTAACAGTTTTACTCACTCACTGCCGAAAGCTCTTGAGGAAGGAAGTGTTATTGTAATCAACCAATGAATCTGTTTTCAAAACAAAACGGTATTTATTAACAATAACAAAAACAAATAGCTCCCCCGGGCTTTAAATTAAATATTTGCAGTTTCTAAAATTTTTGCTGCAAATAAATCAGGCTTCACCAACGGCTTGTCATAGAACGTCTGGAATGTGGATTCCCTCGACCATCCTGCTTTGTTTAGGATAAGGTCAATAGGCACATTCATCCTTGCTGCCGATGATGTGGATGCTGCCCTGGTGGAATGAGATTTATATACATTAATGTCTATCCCAGCAGCTTCCAATACCTGTTTTAACCATCTTGAAATGGTCTGGCTCGTTACACTGCCATGTGGTTTTTTGTGGCTGACCCATAAGGCTCTTTCACTTCCTCGGATATTATGGGTTGTGTCAATATAAAATTTTATGTGGGTCACCACACACAATCGTGGCTCTGGTGGGTAAGCACGGAATACCACTAGCGTGTTGGATGTTCCTGGCCTGCTTTGTTTTATCAGACCTTGTATAGTGAAGGTTACCTGGTCTGACGTTGTTTCCATGCTGTCCAGTCGAAGTTTATGCAATGACTGGACCCTCTGTGCAGATACTAGAGCCATAAGCATGAGCGTTTTTAATGTCAATTGCTCAAGGCTGAGGGATCTTGCTGGTGGTCTGTCCCGAAGGTATGTGAGCACAATACTGATGTCCCAAATTTGAGTATATCTAGGCTTGGGGGGCTTGATGTTAAATATGCCCCTCATCAGTTTGACCACCAGCGGATGGGACCCCATGGGCTGATGTCCTGCAGGTTTGAGGTAGTTGGAGAGGGCACTACGTGCCGTGTTGATGGCACTGTAGCTCATATCCTCATGATGATGTAAGTAGGCCAGGAACTCGAGAACATTGGCTACTGTGGCTGTTTCGTAAGCAGTCCCCGTTTCTTGGCAGTACCTCTCCCATTTCTTGATGTTGGTTAGGTACTGCCTCTTTGTAGATGTTCTCAGGGATGCTGACATGGTGGTGATGGTTTGTTGCGATAATCCCAGGTCCAGATAGGGTCGGTTTAAAATCTGCAACCCAGGAGATTCATGTCTTGATGGCATGGATGGCTGATGCCTGACACTGGGTGAGCCAATAACCCTGGATGACTGGGAAACACCATTGGTGATTCCACCACCATGTCATGGAGTATTGGGAACCATGGCTGTGTAGGCCAGTCGGGCACCACCAAAATTCCAGATGCTGAATCCATCTGGATTTTGCGAAGTACCCGACTGATGAGGCAGAAGGGAGGAAAGGCATAGAAAAAGAACTTTCCCCAATCCAGCGTGAATGCATCTACCGCTGCTGCCTCTGGATCTGGTTCCCACGCGACATATGTAGGTAATTGGTGATTCAGTCTTGATGCAAATAAATCGATATCTGGCTTCCCATATTGCTTTACAATTTTAGCAAATGCTTTAGGATTTAACATCCATTCGATGTTGTCATTGAATTTGCGTGACCTGGTGTCCGCCACTGTATTTAGCTTACCTGGTAGATAGGTAGCTGAAAGCCAAATATGTCTTTCGACACACCATTGCCAAATCGTATTGACCAATTTGTCGCATGATAAAGATTTTATGCCGCCCATATGGTTAATGTAAGCCACCACCGTAGTATTGTCTATTTGTAATCTAACATGCAAGTGATGCATATTGGATACATATGCTTTCAAACCATAAAAGGCGCCCAACATTTCCAAATAATTAATGCCCAGTGTAGATAGTAATGATGATTCTAAGTTAGTCCATCTACCACCTGTGCTGGATATGGAGTTAGTTGCTCCCCAGCCTTTAGCACTGGCATCTGTTTGGAGTACTAAAGTAGCATTAGTAATAACAATAGGACTACAACTATGCCAAATGTTTTGTATCCACCACTGTAGCTCTGATATTGCTTCAGGGGGTAAACTCATGACTCGGTCATAATGACCTTTATGCTGTTTTAGTGCCTTTACCTTTGCTCTTTGCAAATTTTGATAGTGCAAAGGTCCAAATTGGATAGCTGGAAATGCTGCTACCATTTTGCCAATTACTGCTGCCACTTGTCGAATAGTTGGTTTTTTGTTAATCTTTAAGTTATTACATGATTGTACTAATGCAATCATCTTTTCCCTTGGCAGGGTAATAGTCATTTGGACTGAGTTAATTGTGAAACCCAGGTAGTCCATTATCGTGGATGGATTTAACTTGGATTTATCTGGATGTAAGACGAACCCTAGAGCTTCTAGGAGCTGTTTAGTAGCTGATACTGCTGCTACAGCCAATTCCATAGTTTTCCCAACTATGAGGATGTCGTCCAAATATGCCATGACTATATGATTAAGTTTCCTTAACGTTGCCATGGCTGGTTTTAATATTTTAGTGAATAGTCTTGGGGCTGAAGTAAGCCCATTAGGCAGTGCTTTATACTGCCACAGCTCCCCCATCCAGATAAATTTAAGGTATCTGCTATAATCCTTATGTATAGGTACCAGATAGTAAGCATCTTTGAGATCAATGCTTGCCATATAGTATCCTTTGGAAATCAGTTGTCTAGCAGTCACAAATGTTTCCATTTTGAAATGTATATACTTAACAAAATCATTCAGGGATGTTAAGTCAATGATGATGCGACATCCACCATCCTTTTTAGTTTTTGTAAATATGTTGGAAACAAATTCCAAGGGCTCATGTTTAGTTTTTTCTATGACCCCTTTGTTTATAAGTCTCACCAGTTCAGCTTGTCCCTCCTGTTGTTCTTTTTTGGAGAGAAAAAATACCCTTTCGGGCCGGTGTTGAACTGGTGGTATTTTTGAAATAAATTCAATTTTATACCCTCCAATGCTATTGAGTATATATTTATCATCAGTGATCATTCCCCATGCTTCTTTAAACAAGTGTAACCTTCCCCCTGTTAGTAAGGCACCCTTATTCTCTGTATGCTGGTAGGAACCAGATCCACCTACCTCCATGGTTATTGACGGCTTTGTGATTTTTTCTTCCGTTGTGCTTTGCCTTTCGACGTGCTGGCGATGTTGGGGGGAGGCGCATTTTCCAGGGGGTCCGCGGCGGGCACTGACCTAAAAAAGGTCTTTGGGGATAGTGCGGCCCCAAGCTTTCACCAGTCCCATGTTCCGGACGCCGACTGGTGGATGCAGTGGTGTGCTGCCGCCTGGGTGTGAGAAATGTTCTCGGCTTGTTTGTCGCTGGGCCTGCCCTCATGAGGCTAAAGGTTTTGGATGCCTCCTCCATATCCTTGAGTTGTTTATTGAGGTCATTCCCAAATAATAATGAGTCGGATTCCATAGATGGAGTTTTACACAAGCCGGCAAACTTTGGGTTGAGGGCAGGTCTGATGTTTTCTCTCCGAAGGTTATTCAACTCAAACTGAGTTGTGCACATTAATGCGAGCACATCCTGCTGGTGTGTAGTCATCTCCTCCGTCTGTACGCAACGAGCATAAGCTGTGATGGCCGACGTGAGGAGGCGAAGTATCCGCTGGAGTATTACTTCTTGTGCCCGTATTGGTCCCCCCACATTTCCCCAGATTTGACTGTTGAGACTCTTAACCTTAAGAGCCTCGCAGTTGTCTGGTGCTGTGTGCTCCTCCAGCACTTGGGCGAGCACCTTCTCCTGAAGAGGTTTGTTCGACAGGTGATTTATACTGGCCGCCATCCTCGGCTCCAAAGGTGCTCCAACCCGTGGGGTAGCGACAAAACGATCCACAACACCCAGCAGCTGTTCTTCCTGCACACCCTGCACACTCTCGACTCCTTCCGCCTGCCCCTTTTCCAGACCAGCCCTGCCCTGGTCACCAATGCTAACCTCCAGTTCTAGGTCTGAGGTTGCAAAGGGAAGTGCCGGACTCGACACTATGGAGGAGGCGCCTGTCCTGTCTGCCCGAGAGCGCTGCTGTTCTCGGTAGACCATCCCCTCCAAGAGCTGCTGTATGCAACTCAGGCGGTTGTCTCTCCTCCGTTTTGGTGAGGACATTTCCCCCTCCGACGAGTCGGAGTCGACCGGCCGATTGGTTTTCCGGGTGGCTTTCCCAGCCCGCCGTGTAGGTTCTGGCGTGACTGGGACCGGCTCGGTCTCGGGAATTGCAAACCGCTCCTCGAGCGGTACTACCGCCGGTTGCTGCCCCGCTGGAATAGGCTCCTCCGGTGGAGTAAGAGCACGGGCAGTTTTCTGAGAAAGCTTTCTGCGTTGGGACATTTTGCTGTGCAAAATACTAACGCCAACTCTCTCCGGTTTCCCAACGCACCGTCCACTTACCTGACGGTCCGTTTTAAAGTGCAGCTGGAGAGCCTGACTCCAGCTGCCGCCGCTGTTGCACTGCTGGGCGTAATGCCGCGCCTGCGCCCTGAGCGGGCTTCTTCACGAAGTCACTCACGTGACTCCGAAGTAAAATCATACATCCATGTTGACTTGGACTAATCCTTTTACTGCTATCCAAATGCCCCATTATTACATCTTTAATAATTGACTCCAGCATCTTTCACACCACCAAAGTCAGGCTAACTCGGTCTGTAACTCCCCGTTTTCTCTCTCGCTCCTTTCTTGAAAAGTGGGATAGCATTAGCTATCCTCCAACCCACAGGAACTGATCGTAAATCTATTGATCGTTGGGAAATAATCATATGTATAAATATATATGTATGTGTATATATGTATGTATGTGTATATATGCATGTATATGTATATGTGTGTATATATGTATGTATATGTTTATTTGTGTGTATGTATGCATATAAATGTATCCATATGTATGCGTGTATTTGTATGTGTGCATATGTATGTGTATACGTATGTATGTATGTGTATATATGTATGTGTGTATATATGTATGTGTATATATATGTGTGTATATATATATATATATGCATATATATATTATTACTATATAATTATATATATAATTGCCTTTATGGTTTATGTATATCATCTTACAAGACAAATAAATTAATAGTGATTATTTAAATCAAAGTTGCTTCTGATCCATGAGAATAAACTTAATTATCTCTAACTTGCCTCTTACACACAGACACACATTCATATAAATATATGAAATATGTATACGTTAAATTTAATTTTGTGCAGTGTGTGTTAAAGCAATACAAGGGAAACTGCACAATACAATGCAAGGGAAACCACGCAAAGGAGGGGGCTGTTCCCGCTACATGATACTCGAGGATCTTTGCTTTGGATCAAAGATTATAACGGAGCTCTATAATCTTTGCTTTGGATCACAGCGGGTGGCATACCGGAAGTCGCGTGTCGCATTAAAAAATGGGGGCCGTGACGTTCCGTCACGTACTACACGCCAGTCCATTGGATTTCGGAGGAGTGGTCTATCTTGCTCCTCTAGGATCTTTGGATTGAAGTATTCTGAAACAAATATGAAACAATCTTACTTAGATGACCTGAAATTAAAGCATATAGTTAGTTAGTTACCTAATTGTAGCTAATTACAAAATTCAATTAATAGATCTAAACATCTATCCATTTCTTACGAAAAGGTTAACATTTTTAAATAGCCTAAGTGTCCAAATAACATTCACATAAGAATTCACAATATAACATGATTTTTAAATCTCATTGTCATGAATTTATAGGCCAAATGGAAGGAATTTAGTGTTTAATTCCTGTAAATTAATGGTCATTTAAATCATTTTGCGAGTGGGATTTTGTGGAACACGATCGATTGCAGTTTGCGGTGAATTCAAACCCCCATATAAGCAGGAAAAACACTGCCAGTTTGTATGGGGCCTAAATCACCTTTTCGCAACGTGAAATTTTGATTAAAGGCAATCTAAGAAGCACGTTAATATGTAAAAATAAACGGCTTACCTTGCTTTATCCCGTACGTGAGATCCATTCCATTGTCGGCGTTGACGGCTTTAGAAGTCTTTTTTATTTTACTCCTGCTATTAAATTATCCAGTGATGTTTTTAAAAAACTTGATAAAATGCAAGTTGGACCGATTATTCTTCAGCAGCTAAACAGCCTGACAAAGATAGACTTCAACAGGCTGGAGAAAACGGCATTTTAAACCTGTCCCCCTCTCAAAGGCGCCAAAGTCGCGCACATGGCCAGTGGCAGAACTGCAGTGCCACTGACGGTAAGTTTTGTAACATACCTACTTCATGCAGGTGCTTTTCATGGTGGATATGGCTGTGTTCATGATGGGCTGCGATGAGACCACCACTCTCTGCAGCCTAATGCCCCTCATTCCGTGGGGACTGAAGGAAAAAACAATGAAAGATTTTTTTGGGTGTGAACATGCCAAATATGTGAGGCCTCTGATGCAAGAGTGTGACGGAGTGTGAGAGTGCAAGAGCAGTAGTAAATGCCTACTATGTTCTGTGTGCTCAAGCAAAGCAAGAATTTCATTGTCCTTTCAGGGACACATGACAATAAACTCACTTAAACTTGAACTTGACGTAATCTGTGAGGAGTGGTTTAGTTTAGTTTCTTATTATTGTCACGTCCACCGTAAACAGTACAGTAAAAAGATTTTTTGTTGTTTGCTATCCAGTCAGCAGAAGACTATACATTCTCAAAATCAAGCCGTCCACAGAATACAGATACAGGATAGGGAATAACGTTGAGTGCAAGATAAAATCCAGTATAGTCCGATTCAAGATAGTCTGAGGGTCTCCAATATGCTTGTAGAAACATACTTCTCTATTTCACTCGGACAATTGAGGTTGAAATTTACAGAGGAGTTTTGTGTGTGAGGTGTTTTGTGGTAATTTGGGATATTAATGCTGGAAGATAAGGTGCTAAGGAGGACAAACATTTGCCAGAACATTAAGACTAATTTCCAGACAGGTGATATCACTCTGTTCTAAGTTAAGCAACATTCACACACATATAAAGATGCCTATTGATCTAGTGCGCTTCATGTGGGATGGCACAATGCCAACTAAAGAACAGCTGATATGGAAATGCTGCCTGGTTCTATCCCTGTGATGCTTTTGGTGGAATTAACTCTTTGGCTGCTGATTCCATGGATGTCTGAACAATTATACCAGGTATTTGTGCAAGAACAGACCCATTATATCCAAAAACCCACTCCTCACTGTGCTTTCCATTATCCCTGGGCATTGTATTTCTCACAATTGAAAAATAAGAAAAGTGCAAGTGTGTAAAAGTTAGTTTTTAATTGTAGAGAATATGGAAGGTGGTATGGATGGAACAGAGGGAGTATCTGTGAAAGAGGAGAGCAGATGAAATGGGCAAATAGGAGCAATTAGAAATTCTTATGCTATGTTTCTATAGCAGAATATGATAATAATAGCATTATACAGTTGATCCGAAACATCACCCATTCCTTCTCTCCGGGGTTGCTGCCTGTCCCCCCTGAGTTACTCCAGCATTTTGTGTCTATTTCTTAGAACAGCCCTGCGAACTGGAACCTTGGTTGCAATGCTGGAGAATGTCTTTTAGGAGGATCAAAGCTGAGCGGAGATTTGGTTCAAAATCATCGCGGACAGAGGGATTAAAGTGGAACGGGTTGCATCGGAGTTTGGGCTGTTTGATCTAATGTTTTGATTTCATTGCACAGTATTTTTCTTTTCACTGTCTTGTACAATTTATGTATAATTTATATTTTTGTGTGTTGTCTATGTGTGCCTGCGATGCTGCTGCAAGCAGGTTTTTCACTGTTCCTGTACCTCAATACACTTGCGCATCCAAAAATAAACTAGACTTGCGAACTGGCGAACATAGACTTTAAGTGGTTGTCAAAAGAAACAGGGAAGTCGCGAAGATAAAACTTAATGAGTAATTAGGATCTGAATCCAAAGCCTGACGAGGTAGAAAGAGCTTTAATCGTGTTTTTTATATGCGATTTGGTAAGCATTGGAACTAAAACAGGTTACGGGAGATACATAAACAATGGCAATAAATCGACTGCTCTAACAGAAAGCATATGGACAGCCGACATTCCACATCTCGCATCCCACCATCAGTCCAAACCAGTTATATAATTCCATATAACGCCTCCATGGGGTCTATATTCCACATAGATACAAAGGGTACTTGTGAATAGACACAAAATGCTGGAGTAACTCAGCGGGACAGGCAGCGACTCTGGAGAGAAGGAATGGGTGACGTTTCGGGTCGCGACCCTTCTTCAGACTGAACTGAACTCGCGTCGATGAGAGTACTTGTGATTCTCTATCTTTAATTTCAGAGTTAAATAAAAAACACAGAGTGCTGGAGGAACCCACAGGGCTAGGCTGCATCTGTGGAGGGAATGGATTAGGAGTTGTTTCGGGCCAGGTTCTTCTTCAATAGGCAGGAACTGCAAGAAGATGCAGTTGTATTTGCAAAACGCCAAATGATGATGGGAGAGGGGAGAGGGAGAAAGAATGAGAGAGAGAGAGAGAGAGAGAGAGAGACAGAGATTCCAGTCTCTTAACCTCAAGCACCGTGGTATATCAATGCTTACAAAAATGATCCGCTCTATGATCTTTGGCTGTCGAAAAGCGGCGAAGGAAAATTTAAAATCCCCCACACCCTCCCGTCTCTGAAGACTGCAACAACCAGGTTCAGGAATAGCTACTTCCCCACAGCCAACGGGCCATTAAACCTGGCTCGGACAAAACTCTGATTATTAATAATCCATTATCTGTTATTTGCACTTCATCACTTAAACAGTTTATTTATTCATGTGTATATATTTATATGATGGTATATGGACACACCGATCTGTTTTGTAGTAAATGCCTACTATGTTCTGTGTGCTGAAGCAAAGCAAGAATTTCATTGTATTATCAGGGACACATGACAATAAACATGAGGAAGGACATTATTGCCATAGAGGGAGTGCAGAGACGGTTCACCAGACTGATTCCTGGGATGTCAGGACTGTCTTATGAAGAAAGACTGGATAGACTTGGTTTATACTCTCTAGAATTTAGGAGATTGAGAGGGGATCTTATAGAAACTTACAAAATTCTTAAGGGGTTGGACAGGCTAGATGCAGGAAGATTGTTCCCGATGTTAGGGAAGTCCAGGACAAGGGGTCACAGCTTAAGGATAAGGGGGAAATGCTTTAAAACCGAGATGAGGAGAACTTTTTTCACACAGAGAGTGGTGAATCTCTGGAACTCTCTGCCACAGAGGGTAGTTGAGGCCAGTTCATTGGCTATATTTAAGAGGGAGTTAGATGTGGCCCATTGTGGCTAAGGGGATCAAGGGGTATGGAAAGAAGGCAGGTACGGGATACTGAGTTGGATGATCAGCCATGATCATATTGAATGGCGGTGTAGGCTCGAAGGGTCGAATGGCCTACTCCTGCACCTAATTTCTATGTTTCTATGTAAACTCACTTGAACTTGAACTATTTGACTACAAATGCCTGCACTTCTAATGCAAACTAATCCCCTCTGCATTCAACATTCTGCGGGGACTAAGGGAAAGGTTTCTAAAATATTGTGAATTTCAAGAAACCATTTATGTGAGGTCTCTGATATAAGTGTGAGAGGCAATCTCTGAGGAGTGGCATTGACAAGGAAACAATGAGTTTTTGTGACTTTAAACTTCTTGAACAAAGCAGTCAAGTTACACTTGTATGTTCAACGGATACATCATAGTGTAGCCAAAGAAGGCAGTTGGAGAGCTGGTCCTTTACAGAACACGGTTTCCAGAGACATGTGCTTGTAGAACCAGACTGTTCTCTATTTCACTACTCGGGCAATTGAGGATGAAACTTTGTGAGGAGAGGAGTTTTGCGTGTGTGCTGTTTGTGAGGTTATTTGGGATATTAAAGCTGCAAAATAAGGTGGCTAATTAGGACAAACCTGCCAGAACTTCGAGTACAATTTCATTCTGTTCCAAGTTAAGCAAATTTCACACATTTATAAAGATGTTTATTGGCCCAGTGCCTTTCATGTGGGATGGTACAATGTCAATTAAAGAACAGGTTATATGGAAATGCTGCCTCGCTCTATCCCTGTAATTGGCTTTGTGGAATTAACTCTCTGGCTGCTGATTCCATGGATGTCAGAAAAAATGTACCAGGTATTTGTGCAAAAATAGACTCATTATATCCAACAATCCCACTCATAACTGTGCTTCCAGTATCCCTATCTCACCCCTATCTCCAAAACTGAATACAATACTCTAAATGCGGATGCAACACCTTATACACCTGCAACATGACCTCCCAACTTCTATACTAATTACTCTGACTGATGAAGGCCTAAGTGCCAAAAGCCTCTTTGACTGCTCTATCTACCTGTGACTCCACCTTCAAGGAACCATGCATCTGCACTCCTAGATCCCTCTGCTCTACAATATTCCCCAGAGCTTTACCATTCACTGTGTAGGTCCTGCCCATGTTAGACTTCAGGCCTGTACGAAGCTTTCCAAAAAGGGGAGTGGCGCGACAGGATTACAAAAAATTTAATGTGAAATAGTGTGCGCGCTGCGCACATCACGAGCGCGAAGCGTGAAGTCTCTCGATGCCAGGGTCCTTAAGCGGGCCCTGGAAGCTCTGGGGTTTTAGATGCTCTCTGATGCATTCTGAGCCTTATTTTGGAGCATTTTTGTACCAAATTTATTACCAATATTTCAGAAATTAACAGGAATCTGAAAGGTAGCTTTTTCACACGAAGGGTGCTGGGTGTATGGAACGAGCTGCCAGAGGAGGTAAACGCTGGGACTATCCTAATGTTTAAGAGACATTGGACACGTACATGGATAGGACAGATTTAGATGGATATGGGCCAAATGCTTGTGAGTGGGACTCGTGTAGATGGGACATGTTGGTCGGTGTGGGCAAGTTGGCCTGAAGGGCCAGTTTCCACACTGCATCATTCTATGACTAAAAAGTTAAGAAGAAAAATGAATGTAGATAAGTAGAGCAGATTTGAAAGAGGAGTGAAATGTAAAGGCAGAGAGAGGTTTATGGGTGGAAAGGATCAGAGGAAAGGAGGGGGAGAATGGGTTTGTGCAGATGGGTGAAGGGAAAATAGACACAAAGTGCTGGAGTAACTCAGTGGGTCTGGCAGCATCTAGAATAGGCGACGTTTCACAGAGTGCTGGAGTAACTCAGTGAGTCAGGCAGCATCTCTGGAGAAAAAGTATAGATTATATTTCGGGTCAAGACCGTTCTTCAGTAATATTCATGATGTGACACGCATAGACATTCCTGAATGTTACCCAAAACATCGTGAGCTACTTTGTGACGGTGCTTGCCCTCACCTATAACGTCTCTGCTGCCTTGGGTGATTCAGGACAAGCGCAAGCTTTGGGACACGGTGTGAAGCTGTTGCCGTCTGTCCCAGCTTGGTAAAAACCTGGATGTAGTGGATTTGGAGAGGATGTTTCCACTAGTGGGAGAGTCTAGGACCAGTGGCCACAGCCTCGGAATTAAAAGACATTCCTTTAGGAAGGAGATAAGCAGGAATTTCTTTAGTCAGAGGGTCGTGAACTGTGGAATTCATTGCTACAGACAGCTGTGGAGGCCAAGTCAATGGACATTTTTCAGGAGGAGATTGATAAATTCTTGATTGATACGGGTGTCGGAGGTAATGGGGAGAAGGCAGGAGAATGGGTTTGAGAGGGAAAGATTGATAGTCATAGAGCATGTCCCATCTGCACTAGTCCCACCTGCCCACGTTTGATCCATATCCCTCCGAACTTGTCCTATCCATGTACCTGTCTAACTGTTTCTTAAATGTTGCGATAGTCCCCGCCTCAACTGCCTCCTCTGGCAGCTTGTTCCATACACCTACCACCCTTTGTGTGAAAAACATACCCTTCAGATTCCTATTAAATCTTTTGCCCTTCACCTTAAACCTATGTCCTCTGCTCCTCAATTCACCTACTCAGTGCAAAAGACTCAACCATATCTATTCAAATCATGATTTTGTATACCTTTATTAGATCATCCCTCATCCTCCTGTGCTCCATAAAATAGAGTCCCAGCCTACTCAACCTCTCCCTATAGCTCTGGCCCCCTAGTGCTGACAACATCCTAGTAAATCTTCACTGTACCCGTTCCAGTTTGATGACATAATTACTATAACATGGTGTCCAGAACTGAAGACAATACTCTGAATGCAGCCTAACCACCTACTTATGCAACTGCAACATCTCCCAACCTCTGTACTCAGCCTGACCCGCTAAGTTACTCCAGCACTCTGTGAAGCTTCACAGAACAGGGCAAGATTAGCAAGTTTGCTGATGATACAGAAGTGAGTGATTTCGCATATAGTGAAGATGGTTGTGAAAGATTGTGGTCGGATCTGGATCAATTAGCCAGGTGGGCAGAGGAATGGTTGATGGTTGTATGGTTCCTTGAAGGTCATGTTGCAGGTACATCAGGTGAGTATAGAAGTTGGGAGGTCATGTTGCAGTTGTATAAGACATTGGTGAGACCGCATTTAGAATATTGTGTTCAGTTCTGGGTACCATGTTATACGAAAGTTGTGAAACTGAAAAGAGTACAGAGATCCCCATCCTGGATCAGGCCAATCAGGGTTGTGTCGTCCGTAAACTTGAGAAGCTTGACTGAGGTGTCTGTGGAGGTGCAGTCATTGGTGTGGCAAGAGTAGAGGAGAGGGGAGAGTACACATCTTGCAGTGCTGAGCGTTTGCAGGTCCAAGATATGCTTTCCCGTCTCACATGCTGCTTCCTGTCTGTCAGAAAGCTGGTGATCCACCGACAGGGGAGTTCAGGCACAGTCAACTCAGAAAGTTTGGAGCGTGGTAGCTCTGGCACAATGGTGTTGAATGCAGAGCTAAAATCAAGAAACAACATCCTCGCATAGATCCCCTGGCGGTCAAGGTGCTGGAGGATGAAGTGCAGGCCCAGATTGACTGCGTCATCCACAGATCTATTGGCCCAATTTGCAAAATGCAAAGGGTCCAGCAGAGGGATTGTGATATTTTTCAGCTTGGCCAGCACAAGCCTTTCAACGGTCTCCATAACTACAGAGTCAATAAGACCAGTAATCCTAACCTTTTTGGGTACAGGGACAATAGTGAAGACTTTGAAGCAGGCAGGGACAGTGCATCTTTGCAGGGACTGGTTAAAAATGTTGGGTGTGAAATGTTGGGTGTGAAGTGTTGGTTCGGGTGGGAAAGGGTCCACTCTTTTCATACTGGAGTCTTGCCTTAAGTAGGTGTGAAGTGGTGAATGGGACGGAGAGGGTGCAGGGTCCATTCTTTGCAGACTGGGGTCTGGCTGTGTTTGTTGGGGAGGGGGTACCAGGGTTACGTTTCAGATTTTCAAACCTGCAGTAAAACTCATTCAGGTTGTTCGTCAGCTGACAATTGTCCTAAAGGTTGGGGGGGGGGGGGTCAATGTAGTCTGGACATCCCCATCCATTCACCACTGTGCAGCCAGTTTCTCCATCTACGAGTCTGCGGGTGACACCACTGTGGTGGGCAGGATTATGAACAATAATGAGATGGAGATCTACATGCAGAGGAGACCAAGAGCTTAATAGCAGTGTCAGGACAATGACCTCTCCCTCAATGTCAGCAAGATTAAGGAGTGGGTTATTGTCTTCAGGAACCAGGAACAAGGAACCATCACACGGACCAGACTCCCCACCATTGACTCCACCATTGTGCATCCAAAGGAAGGCAGCCAAGGTAATCAAGGATCTTCCCACTCTGGTCATTCCTTCTTCTCCCTGCTCCAGTCGAGCAGAAACTACACAAGCTTGAAAGTACGTACCACCAGACGAAGGAACCCCGGGGAAAAAACTGCATTTACCCCATCTATTCCTCTCAAGGCTTTATACAATATAAGATCATTCCTCAGCCTCCCGCAGTCCAAGGAATAAAGTCCTAGTTTTCCCAACCTCTCGCTCTAGTCAAACTCTCGGGCCAGACCATCATTCTCATAAATCTTCTCTGTACCCTTTTCAGCTTATTGACATCTTTTCATAGCAGGAGGGTGACTGAAACTGAAAATACTCAGTGTGCAGCCTCACCAACGACTGCACAAATATACTGCATTTCTGTACTCACTTCCCCAGTTGATGAAGGCCAACGTGTCAAAAGTCTTCTTCACTATTTATCTATCTGAGACAGATAAATTGTACTTGGGTCAAATTTATAAAACATTGGTTCTGTGGGAGATGGGAAAGACTATATTGCACTAAAGTGAATGCAGAGGAGATGCAGATCCCTCCAGTGTATCCCTGGAGGAGTTTCAGGGACACGAAAAAAGGAAATCAGGAGGGCAAAATGGAGACAGAAGATAGTTCTGGAAGATAATATTAAAGTTAATCCCAAGAGATTTTATAAGTACATTAAGGGGAAAAGGGGAAACAGAGAGAGAATGGGGTCTCTCAGAGTTCAAAGAAGTCAACTCTGTGTGGAGTAACAGGAGATGGGCAAGGTATTTGTGAATATTTTTTCTCTGCTTTTACCGGGGGAGCTTGGAAGTCAATGGAAGTGTCTTGAGGGTGGTCAACATTATGGTCGAGGTTGTGTTGAAGGTCCTTAAGTGTGTTGAGATGGACAAATCTCCCGGGCCTGATCAGATGTATCCAACAACTCTGTGGGAAGCCAGAAAGGGAATTGCCGGTGCCCTGGGTAAGATTTGTCATTATTAAATACGGGTGAGTCTTCATTAAATCCATTCGTCCCCACCATTCATCTCTGCAGATTCCCAACAGTACTTACCTCAGAAACAGTGGCATTCAACAATGGAGAACAGATCATGCTCTTGCATGCTACACATTCAACCAATCCTGTTCCTGCTCATACAGTCCACTCTCAGGTTAAACGGATACAATTAATTGTCCAGTATATCACCTTGGAGGAAGTGAGAAGCACATGTCCTGTTCCTGTGTGGTCTGCACACTTGTTCCAGCTGTAAAAAGTGTAACTTTTTAAACACATTTATGGACATTCAGTTACCATGTCTTGATTAATCCAAGGCAAGAAGACAATTATCTCCAACAACCCCACTTACCACAGGGATCGTCTGGTATCACTGTTGTACAAATCAGGTCCTTGTTATTTGTTGTTGTAAAATTGCACTTTTTCTTCGACTGTGATGCTATATTGTAATACATCTGTCTGATGACCTGACGTCCACGGCCAACACCACAGCTCTGGTCAAGAGAGCCCAGCAGCGACTTCACCCTCTCCGAAGACTACGTAAAGCAGGCCTCCCCACCACACACCTACGGACTTTTTATAGGGGGACTGTCGAGAGCACACTGACATACGGCATCACTTCCTGGTTCGGGAGCTGCAAGGCGTACGAACGGCACCAACTGGACAGGATAGTGAAGACCGCAAGCAGGATTATTGGTGCTCCACTCCCCTTCCTGCTGGACATATACAGGAAGAGATGTATCAACAGAGCCATCTCCATCATCAAAGACCCTTACCACCCATCGCATGACATTTTCTCCATCCTCCCATCTGGGAAGAGGTACAGGAGCATTAGCTGCAAAACCAGCAGGATGCTCCTCAGCTTCTTCCCACAGGCTATAAGACTGTTAAATGGACTTTGCCCCCTGCCAAGTATCGCGCACAAACCCCCACACTGCAGCAGAGCCACTGTTGTGCCGCTGCCGGTCGGAACGGCTGTTGAATGTTTAGTAGAGTGTTAAATTTGTTCATGACATGTATTTTTTATTTTCATTTCTATTTATTTTTTCATGCACACTGAATGGACACTGGTTGAGCAACGTTTTTTTGTTTCCTCTGGGTATGCGAATACTCAGGAAATGACAATAAAGATATACAATACAATACAATACAACAAGCAGTAAAACTCAACATGTGCAAGTTAACTCTACGGTAGGAAGGATGATTTCTCTAACTTCAAGTAACCCTAGCTTTCCCTCTCTCCCTGTCCCTCCCCCACCCTTGTTCTCCGACTCACTGTCCTCCTGATTTTTACTGTTTGTATGCCTCGTTGTCAACTTCCCCTTACCCAGCAATGAACCATTCCACATTTCCTGATCATCGTCCGCTTTGATCTGTCGTTTTCACACCTTACATTCTCTTTGTTCCTTTCCATATCTCTAGTTTTCCTCTCCATGGCTCTCGGTCTGAAGAAGGGTCTCGACATGAAAAGTCACCCATTCTTTCTCTCCAGAAGCTGCCTGTCCTGCTGAGTTACTCCAGCATTTTGTGTCTATTTTCAGCCATTTCCATTTGCTACCATTGGCACAATGCTACCAATTGGCTACGAATGCCTGTACTTCTAATGCAAACTAATGCCCCGCTGCATTCAACATTCTGCCGGGACTGAAGGAAAGGTTTCCAAAATGTTGTGAATTTTAATAAATTTAATGTGAGGTCTCTTATATAAGTGTGAGGGGCAATCTGTGAGGAGTGGCATTGACAAGGAAATGATGAGTTCCTGTGACTTCAAACATCTTGAACAAAGCAGTCAAGCAACACTTGCATGTTCAACGGATACATCCTAGTGTAGCCAAAGAAGGCAGTTGGAGAGCGGGTCCTTTATAGAGCATGGTTTCAAGAGAAATGTGTTTGTGGAATCAGACTATGCTCTATTTCACTACTCGGACAAATCAGGTTGAAACTTGGCGAGGATTATTGTGTGTGTGCCGTTTATGAGGTTATTTGGGATATTAATGCTGCCAAATAAGATGGGTAATTAGGACAACCACCTGCCATGTCGAGACTAGTTTCCAGACGGGTGATATCACTTTGTTCTTGGTTAAACAAATTTCACACATTTGTAAAGATGTTTATTGATCCAGTGCCCTTCATGTGGGATGGTACAATGCCATCTAAAGAACAACTGGTATTTCCGGTGGCGGTGTCTTGTGGCTGCGGTCTGTCTAATTTATCTTTTTTTTTTTGGTCTTGTTAGGAGTATGTTTTTGGTTTATTTTTAGTTGTGTATTTGTGGGTGTAAACCAGCATCTGCAGCTCCTTCCAACATAGCGACACCTCTCTGCGGGTAAAAGCAGCGGGGAGTGGGATGGGGAGAGGGACGTGGAGAGAGGAACTCGCTATCGCAGCTTCACTGCAGGTCCCGGTTACCCCGTCTCCGCAAGAACTCCCCGGCGCTAGGACAATCCCTCCACCCCCCTGCCCGCCCCTCCCAATCCTCCCACCCCAGACTGGAGGGAGGGACTGGGTAACATTGCCCATCTCTGCAATCAACGTGCAAACCCCGGCACTCCCCGTGGAATGTTAAACTAAACACATTTGTGAGTAAAACACAAACACGCATGTCTTGCACCACCTTTCTCTCTCCCCCACCGCTCACCGTCTCTCCCCTGTCTCCCACTCGCATCTGCCCCCTCTCTCTCGCTGTTACACCCCGCTCTCCCGCTACCTGGCACCCCCATTCGCTTTTTTTCTCAAATAACCTTTGACAAATCCCATGGTTCCTTGCATTTTTCAGGATACCGAACTCGCTTATTAAACGTGTTACCAGATGAATGTTGTAGATTCAACTTGCAATTTTCCTTTAGTTTTCTATTGAGCCACTGGGTGGAGCAATACTCAACAATTTTCTGTCAATACATGGAGGGAAAATCATGCATGTATAAATCCTTCTAATAGTATTGGGGGACAAAGGACTCTAATTCATTTTCTGAATTCTTGGACTGGATTTAATTTCATTTAGGTAAATGAAAAAGTGGTAAAGATGGCCTGAAAAGAGAAAGAGAGTAAGGATTGTGTGACGCTTAGAGAGAAAATTCCAAAGCCTAAAACACTAGCAGCTGAAAGCATGACTGTAAAATTGTGGAGCAATTAAAGGTAGTGCTAATTAGGCCAAGAGTTTGAGAAGATTTAAGAGCCAGAAAAGGGCTGGTCCATGAATACACTTTAAAAAACGAATAAGAATTTTAAAACAGGCTGTTCCCAAAAGTGGTCAGTTTAATGAGTGAGAGACATGGTGAAAGAAAATCTATTGCCTGCAATTTAGTCAGAGAGCTATACAGCACAGAAACAGGCCCTTCAGCTCAGATCATGCCAACCAAGTTGCCTAACCGTGTTAGTCCGACTTAGCACATCCCTATCCACATACCTTACCAAGGGTAATTTAATGTTATAATTGCATTTGCCTCTAACACTTCATCTGGCAGCTTGTTCGATGTATGCATCACCCTCAATGTGAAAAGTTGGCCTGATGTCCATTTTAAATCTTTCTCCCCTCACTTTAAACCTATGCCCACCAGTGTCAGACGACCCGGAGGAAAGATTCACATTATCTAAGATTTTGTAAATGATTTTGTAAATGTCGATAAGGTCACCTCTAAGTCTCCTATTCTCCAAGGAAATGGCCCAGGCTATATTGACTTTCATAATAACTCAAACCTTCCAGACCTGGCAACATCCTCATAAATCTCCTCTAGAACCTGTCTAGTTTAATCTCCAAACCTCCTTTATCCTAAGCTGTACGTTTCCCAATGTGAGTTTAATTATATTCTCTGTATTGTAGGATAGCCAGAACAGGACACAGTACTCTAAATGTGGACATCTATGTACAGATGTAACATGACATCTAACTCATGTACACACTAACCTGACCGATGAAGTCAAATGTGCCAAATACCTTGTTCGTCACCCTGTCTACTTGGAATTATATACAGTGCATTCAGAAAGTAGTCAGACCCCTTCACTTTTTCAACATTTTGTTACGTATCAGTCTTTTTCTAAAATGGATTAAATTCATTTTTTGTAATCAGCAATCTAAACACAATACCCCATAATAAAAAAGCAAAACAGGTGTTTAGAAATGTTTGCAAAGTAATTAAAAAGAAATAACTGAAATATCACATTTACATAAGTATTCAGACCCTTTACTCAGTACTTTGTTGAGGCACCTTTGGCAGCGATTACAACCTCAAGTCTTCTTGGGTATGACACTACAAGCTTGGCACATCTGTATTTGGGTAATTTCTCCCATTCTTCTCTGCAGATCCTCTCAAGCTCTGTCAGGTTGGATGGGGAGCGTCGATGCACAGCTATTTTCAGGTCCCTCCAGAGATGTTCGATCAGATTCAAGTCCGGGCTCTGGCTTGGCCACTTAAGGATATTCACAGACTTGTCACGAAGCCACTCCTGCGTTGTCTTGGCTCTGTGCTTATGGTCGTTCTCTTGTTGGAAGGTGAACCTCCGCCCCAGTCTGAGGTCCAGAATGTTCTGGAGCTGGTTTTCATCAAGGATCTCTCTGTACTTTGCTCCATTCATCTTTCCCTCAATCCTGACTGGTCTCCCAGTTCCTGTCACTGAAAAGCATCCCCCACAGCATGATGCTGCCACCACCATGCTTCACCGTGATGAGCGGTGCTTGGTTTTCTTCAGACGTGACACTTGGCATTCAGGCCAAAGAGTTCAATCTTTGTTTCATCAGACCAGAGAATCTTGTTTCTCATGGTCTGAGAGTCCTTTAGGTGCCTTTCGGCAAACTCGAAGCAGACTGTCATGTGCCTTTTACTGAGGAGTGGCTTCTGTTTGGCCACTCTACCATAAAGACCTGATTGGTGGAGTGCTGCAGATATAGTTGTCCTCCTGGAAGGTTCTCCATTTCTCCACAGAGGAACTCTGGAGCTCTGTCAGAGTGACCATTGGGATCTTGGTTACCTCCCTGACCAAGGTCCCTTCTCCCCCGATTGCTCCGTGATTGCTCGGCGACTGTCAAGAATGGAACACACACACACATCGTTTCCTTCACCAGCCTGTTATACAGGCAGGGGACAGGGCAAGCGGGGAGAGTGGGGAGAGCGTTCTCGGAGTGAAATTCACACGGTGCAAAGCCGATATGACACAGACACACACCGCGATGAACACGAAGGTTGGCGCTGTAATTAAGACGGTGAAAGCACAGTGTGCGGGAAGGGTCACGTAAGTCCTTTAAAAGAGGGGGGGGGGGGGGGAAAGGGGGATAGGGGGACGAAGGGGGGGAGAAGGAATGGAGACAACTTTTAAGAAGCCAGAGATACACGGCTGTGAGCACAAGGCATTGGGGGTTCAGTATGGATGTGGATAGAGAACTGGCTGGCAAACAGGAAGCAAAGAGTAGGAGTAAACGGGTCCTTTTCACAATGGCAGGCAGTGACTAGTGGGGTACCCCAAGGCTCAGTACTGGGACCCCAGCTATTAACAATATATATTAATGATCTGGATGAGGGAATTGAAGGCAATATCTCCAAGTTTGCGGATGACACTAAGCTGGGGGGCAGTGTTAGCTGTGAGGAGGATGCTAGGAGACTGCAGGGTGACTTGGATAGGCTGGGTGAGTGGGCAAATGTTTGGCAGATGCAGTATAATGTGGATAAATGTGAGGTTATCCATTTCGGTGGCAAATACAGGAAAGCAGACTATTATCTAAATGGTGGCCGATTGGGAAAGGGGGAGATGCAACGAGACCTGGGTGTCATGGTACACCAGTCATTGAAGGTAGGCATGCAGGTGCAGCCGGCAGTAAAGAAAGCGAATGGTATGTTAGCTTTCATTGCAAAAGGATTTGAGTATAGGAGCAGAGAGGTTCTACTGCAGTTGTACAGGGTCTTGGTGAGACCACACCTGGAGTATTGTGTACAGTTTTGGTCTCCAAATCTGAGGAAGGACATTATTGCCATAGAGGGAGTGCAGAGACGGTTCACCAGACTGATTCCTGGGATGTCAGGACTGTCTTATGAAGAAAGACTGGATAGACTTGGTTTATACTCTCTAGAATTTAGAAGATTGAGAGGGGATCTTATAGAAACTTACAACATTCTTAAGGGGTTGGACAGGCTAGATGCAGGAAGATTGTTCCTGATGTTAGGGAAGTCCAGGACAAGGGGTCACAGCTTAAGGATAAAGGGGAAATCCTTTAAAACCGAGATGAGAAGAACTTTTTTCACGCAGAGAGTGGTGAATCTCTGGAACTCTCTGCCACAGAGGGTAGTTGAGGCCAGTTCATTGGCTATATTTAAGAGGGAGTTAGATGTGGCCCTTGTGGCTAAGGGGATCAGGGGGTATGGAGAGAAGGCAGGTACGGGATACTGAGTTGGATGATCAGCCATGATCATATTGAATGGCGGTGCAGGCTCGAAGGACGGAATGGCCTACTCCTGCACCTAATTTCTATGTTTCTATGTTTCTATGAAGCTCGGCGGACATTACCGGTTATCCTTTTTTTTTCCCCCCAATGACCCAATGAACATCGTACTAATTTCTCTACTTTTCGTTTACCTGTGGCTTGTTCTTTGACGTACTTTGAGAAGAGACTTTGCAGATGATGCAATGCACTGGTAGGCCATGCCTGCGGTCAGGGTGCTCGACGGTAGCTGTTTGTTGACCATCACTTGTCATGGACCGAATCAGTCTCTTTGGGGCCGGCTCATGTGGTTCGCCATCAGGAACTGCTTCTTGAGGGAATTCACTTACTTTAGGGTTTTTAGGCGTTTGGATTGAACAAAATTAGAAGAGGAAAAAGAAAACGGAAAAGGAAAGAAAAGTAAAATAACTCAACATCCTGAAATATATTTTAATTGTACAAAACAACAGAATACGACCATAAAAACTAATAAATGTTGATATAGACCTATCACAATATTTTAGGGGTATCAGTAACAAACTGAGCATCATCCAAAACTACATTTAAATACATATAGCATTTTGTTAAAATGTTTATTTACATGAACCTTGGTCACTATGCCCCAGTTGATGTTTAAAAGCTTTTAATAGGGCCACAAATTTCACACATAACATTGACATTATTTCTGTAACTATAAATTCTAGTGATACATTTTATATAAGCATACTTAATGCTTGATGAGCTCTACCTTTTTTTTAAATCATTTTTATTTCAGTTCACAACATTATAACTTTACAAATATAAAATTAATATATTATCGTGTACATCACTGACTTCAAAGCTTACTGACAGAAATGTGCCATTGGCATAACTAAGTTTAAGAAACCTTTTATATGTCAAGATATACACTAGAAATGCATAACAGAACAATTCAGACAGTCAATTTCTGATTTTCATCAGATTCATTTTGCATGTTCGAAATCAGTTGTAAAACAAAATTATCAGCAAATGGTTAGCATTACCTTTCTTCGAAACCTTGCTATAGCTCGATTTATTGTTGCAATGTTGCAGATGATTGCAATCGGCAAGATAACCCGGGATACACTGCTGCCTCCTAATAATAGAAGATAAAATGTGTAAGGGAGTATTTTACTTCTTTTCATTTTTAATATTGTGTAAGACAAAATGAATATATCACTGGAGCAATATACATGTACGCATGTTCAGATTGATGGGATGGCAGGTCAGCAAATTATTATATTAGTGTTCATTATGTGGCACAGTGCCTCCAGTGCATGTCCACACACAACAATTTTGTGTGTGAATGTGTATGGGGCTCTGAGGAGTGGTGGGGCTGAGGTGTTTTGAAAGTTGCCTCAGCATTTTGTGTCTATGTTCAGCCATTTCCTCTTGCTACCATTGGCACGATGCTACCATTTCACAGACCACAGTCTGTTCGTATTGGTGGAAATGTGACAGCCTTGATAACAATCAGCATGGGAGCACCTCAAAGCTGCGTACTCAGCCCCCTGCTGTACTCACTCTGTACACATGACTGCGTAGCCAGTCTCAGTGCAAACTCTATCATCAAGTTCGCTGACGACACCACTGTTGTGGGATGTATCAATGATGCGGATGAGTCAGAGTATAGAAGAGAGATCGAGCAACTGTCCATATGGTGCCAGCATAATAACCTGGGCCTCAACACCAGAGTAGGATGGGGACCCACAGCCCGTTTATATCAACGGGTCGATGGTTGAAAGGGTCTAGAGCTTCAAATTCCTGGTCGTGCACATCTCTGAAGATCTTTCCTGGTCCAAGAACACTAATGCAATTATCAAGAAAGCTCATCAGCGCCTCTACTTCCTGAGAAGATTACGGAGAGTTGGTTTGTCAAGGAGGATTCTCTCTAACTTCCACAGGTGCACAGTAGAGAGCATGCTGACCGGTTGCATCGTGGCTTGGTTCGGCAACTTGAGCGCCCTGGAGAGGAAAAGTACAAAAAGTAGTAAACACTGCCCAGTCCATCATCGGCTTTGACCATCCTTCCATCGAGGGGATTTAATTCAGTTGCTGCCTCAAAAAGGCTGGCAGTATCATCAAAGACCCACACCATCCTGGCCACACACTAATCTCCCTGCTACCTTCAGGTAGAAGGTACAGGAGCCTGAAGACTGCAACAACCAGGTTCAGGAATAGCTACTTCTCCACAGCCATTGGGCCATTAAACCTGGCTCGGACAAAACTCTGATTATTAATAATCCATTATCTGTTATTTGCACTTCATCACTTCATCAGTTTATTTATTCATGTGTATATATTTATATGATGGTATATGGACACACCGATCTGTTTTGTAGTAAATGCCTACTATGTTCTGTGTGCTGAAGCAAAGCAAGAATTTCATTGTATTATCAGGGACACATGACAATAAACTCACTTGAACTTGAACTATTTGACTACAAATGCCTGCACTTCTAATGCAAACTAATGCCCCTCTGCATTCAACATTCTGCGGGGACTAAGGGAAAGGTTTCTAAAATGTTGTGAATTTCAAGAAACCATTTATGTGAGGTCTCTGATATAAGTGTGAGAGGCAATCTCTGAGGAGCGGCATTGACAAGGAAACAATGAGTTTCTGTGACTTTAAACTTCTTGAACAAAGCAGTCAAGTTACACTTGTATGTTCAACGGATACATCATAGTGTAGCCAAAGAAGGCAGTTGGAGAGCTGGTCCTTTACAGAACACGGTTTCCAGAGACATGTGCTTGTAGAACCAGACTGTTCTCTATTTCACTACTCGGACAATTGAGGATGAAACTTTGTGAGGAGAGGAGTTTTGCATGTGTGCTGTTTGTGAGGTTATTTGGGATATTAATGCTGCAAAATAAGGTGGCTAATTAGGACAAACCTGCCAGAACTTCGAGTACAATTTCACTCTGCTCCAAGTTAAGCAAATTTCACACATTTATAAAGATGTTTATTGGCCCAGTGCCTTTCATGTGGGATGGTACAATGTCAATTAAAGAACAGGTTATATGGAAATGCTGCCTCGCTCTATCCCTGTGATTGGCTTGGTGGAATTAACTCTCTGGCTGCTGATTCCATGGATGTCAGAAAAAATGTACCAGGTATTTGTGCAAAAATAGACTCATTATATCCAACAATCCCACTCATAACTGTGCTTCCAGTATCCCTATCTCACCCTATCTCCAATACTGAATACAATACTCTAAATGCGGATGCACCAACGCCTCTGCCTACAGCCTGTCTGTTATTTCTGTCTTTTGGAGCTCCGGAGCGTTGGGCCGCTGCTCCAACATCATGGAGCTCTGGTGCGGAGAGCTTCCAACGCGGGCGGCGCTGAACGGCATCGTGGAGTCCTGGGGCGCCTTGCAGAGGGTCTCCAGCAGCAGTCTCCACCCGGCGCGGCCTACGGACTTTGGAAGCCGCAGACTCCGGTAGGAGGGGGCCGACTCTGTGTCCACGCCGCTGAGGACGTCCCGCAGCCCCGACGTCGGACTAACAACACCCCAGCGAGCGGTCCTGGACATCGGGCCGCCCGTAGCGGCAACTGCGGAGGGCTTGGGGAGGCCCTGACCACGGGGAATAGTGGAGGAAGAGACTGACTTTGGTGCCTTCCCACACAGTGGGGAACTTTGATTCTGCTGTGTGGGGATGTTTTATGTCAAACTCTATAGTGTGTTGTGTCCTGTTGATTTTTATTGTATGGCTGTATGGAAATTCATTTCACTGTGCCATCAGGCACACGTGACAATTAAATCTATCTTGAATCTTGAATCTTGACCTTATACACCTGCAACATGACCTCCCAACTTCTATACTAATTACTCTGACTGATGAAGGCCTAAGTGCCAAAAGCCTCTTTGACCGCCCTATCTACCTGTGACTCCACCTTCAAGGAACCATGCATCTGCACTCCTAGATCCCTCTGCTCTACAACATTCCCCAGAGCTTTACCATTCACTGTGTAGGTCCTGCCCATGTTAGACTTCAGGCCTGTATGAAGCTTTCCAAAAAGGGGAGTGGCGCGACAGGATTACAAAAAATTTAATGTGAAATAGTGTGCGCGCTGCGTACATCACGAGCGCGAAGCGTGAAGTCCCTCGATGTCAGGGTCCTTAAGCGGGCCCTGGAAGCTCTTGGGTTTTAGATGCTCTCTGATGCATTCTGAGCCTTATTTTGGAGCATTTTTGCACCAAATTTATGACCAATATTTCAGAAATTAACAGGAATCTGAAAGGTAGCTTTTTCACACAAAGGGTGCTGGGTGTATGGAACGAGCTGCCAGAGGAGGTAAACGCTGGGACTACCCTAATATTTAAGAGACATTTGGACACGTACATGGATAGGACAGATTTAGATGGATATGGGCCAAATGCTTGTGAGTGGGACTCGTGTAGATGGGACATGTTGGTCGGTGTGGGCAAGTTGGCCTGAAGGGCCTGTTTCCACACTGCATCATTCTATGACTAAAAAGTTAAGAAGAAAAATGAATGTAGATAAGTAGAGCAGATTTGAAAGAGAAGTGAAATGTAAAGGCAGAGAGAGGTTTATGGGTGGAAAGGATCAGAGGAAAGGAGGGGGAGAATGGGTTTGTGCAGATGGGTGAAGGGAAAATAGACACAAAGTGCTGGAGTAACTCAGTGGGTCTGGCAGCATCTGCGGAGAATATGAATAGGCGACGTTTCACAGAGTGCTGGAGTAACTCAGTGAGTCAGGCAGCATCTCTGGAGAAAAAGTATAGATTATATTTCGGGTCAAGACCGTTCTTCAGTAATATTCATGATGTGACACGCATAGACATTCCTGAATGTTACCCAAAACATCGTGAGCTACTTTGTGACGGTGCTTGCCCTCTCCTATAACGTCTCTGCTGCCTTGGGTGATTCAGGACAAGCACAAGCTTTGGGACACGGTGTGAAGCTGTTGCCGTCTGTCCCAGCTTGGTAAAAACCTGGATGTAGTGGATTTGGAGAGGATATTTCCACTAGTGGGAGAGTCTAGGACCAGTGGCCACAGCCTCGGAATTAAAAGACATTCCTTTAGGAAGGAGATAAGCAGGAATTTCTTTAGTCAGAGGGTCGTGAACTGTGGAATTCATTGCCACAGACAGCTGTGGAGGCCAAGTCAATGGACATTTTTCAGGATGAGATTGATAAATACTTGATTGATACGGGTGTCGGAGGTAATGGGGAGAAGGCAGGAGAATGGGTTCGAGAGGGAATGATTGATAGTCATAGCGCATGTCCCATCTGCACTAGTCCCACCTGCCCACGTTTGATCCATATCCCTCCGAACTTGTCCTATCCATGTACCTGTCTGTTTCTTAAATGTTGCGATAGTCCCCGCCTCAACTACCTCCTCTGGCAGCTTATTCCATACACCTACCACCCTTTGTGTGAAAAACATACCCTTCAGATTCCTATTAAATCTTTTGCCCTTCACCTTAAACCTATGTCCTCTGCTCCTCAATTCACCTACTCAGGGCAAAAGACTCAACCATATCTATTCAAATCATGATTTTGTATACCTTTATTAGATCATCCCTCATCCTCCTGTGCTCCATGAAATAGAGTCCCAGCCTACTCAACCTCTCCCTATAACTCTGGCCCCCTAGTGCTGATAACATCCTAGTAAATCTTCACTGTACCCGTTCCAGTTTGATGACATAATTCCTATAACATGGTGCCCAGAACTGAAGACAATACTCTGAATGCAGCCTAACCACCTACTTATGCAACTGCAACATCTTCCCAACCTCTGTACTCAGCCTGACCCGCTAAGTTACTCCAGCACTCTGTGAAGCTTCACAGAACAGGGCAAGATTAGCAAGTTTGCTGATGATACAGAAGTGAGTGATTTCGCATATAGTGAAGATGGTTGTGAAAGATTGTGGTAGGATCTGGATCAATTAGCCAGGTGGGCAGAGGAATGGTTGATGGTTGTATGGTTCCTTGAAGGTCATGTCGCAGGTATATCTGGTGGTCAAAAAGTATTTTAGCACTTTGGCCTTCAACAGTCAGAGTATTGAGTATAGAAGTTGGGAGGTCATGTTGCAGTTGTATAAGACATTGGTGAGACCGCATTTAGAATATTGTGTTCAGTTCTGGGTACCATGTTATACGAAAGTTGTGAAACTGAAAAGAATACGGAGATCCCCATCCTGGATCAGGCCAATCAGGGTTGTGTCGTCCGCAAAGTTGAGAAGCTTGACTGAGGTGTCTGTGGAGGTGCAGTCATTGGTGTGGCAAGTGTAGAGGAGAGGGGAGAGTACACATCTTGCAGTGATGAACGTTTGCAGGTCCAAGATATGCTTTCCCGTCTCACATGCTGCTTCCTGTCTGTCAGAAAGCTGGTGATCCACCGACAGGGGAGTTCAGGCACAGTCAACTCAGAAAGTTTGGAGCGTGGTAGCTCTGGCACAATGGTGTTGAATGCAGAGCTAAAATCAAGAAACAACATCCTCGCATAGATCCCCTGGCGGTCAATGTGCTGGAGGATGAAGTGCAGGCCCAGATTGAGTGCATCATCCACAGATCTATTGGCCCAATTTGCAAAAAATTTACGTTTCAGATTTTCAAACCTGCAGTAAAACTCATTCAGGTTGTTCGTCAGCTGACAATTGTCCTAAGGGGGGGGGGGGGGGGGGGGGGGGGGGGGGGGGGGGGGGGGGGGGGGGGGGGGGGGGGGGGAGTCAATGTAGTCTGGACATCCCCATCCATTCACCAGTGTGCAGCCAGTTTCTCCATCTACGAGTCTGCGGGTGACACCACTGTGGTGGGTAGGATTATGAACAATAATGAGATGGAGATCTACATGCAGAGGAGATCAAGAGCTTAGTAGCAGTTTCAGGACAATGACCTCTCCCTCAATGTCAGCAAGATTAAGGTGTGGGTTATTGTCTTCAGGAACCAGGAACAAGGAACCATCACACGGACCAGACTCCCCACCATTGACTCCACCATTGTGCATCCAAAGGAAGGCAGCCAAGGTAATCAAGGATCTTCCCACTCTGGTCATTCCTTCTTCTCCCTGCTCCAGTCGAGCAGAAACTACACAAACTTGAAAGTACGTACCACCAGACGAAGGAACCCTGGGGAAAAAACTGCATCTATTACCCCATCTATTCCTCTCAAGGCTTTATACAATATAAGATCATTCCTCAGCCTCCCGCAGTCCAAGGAATAAAGTCCTAGTTTTCCCAACCTCTCGCTCTAGTCAAACTCTCGGGCCAGACCATCATTCTCATAAATCTTCTCTGTACCCTTTTCAGCTTATTGACATCTTTTCATAGCAGGAGGGTGACTGAAACTGAACAAAATACTCAGTGTGCAGCCTCACCAACGACTGCACAAATATACTGCATTTCTGTACTCACTTCCCCAGTTGATGAAGGCCAACATGTCAAAAGTCTTCTTCACTATTTATCTATCTGAGACAGATAAATTGTACTTGGTTCAAATTTATAAAACATTGGTTCTGTGGGAGATGGGAAAGACTATATTGCACTGAAGTGAATGCAGAGGAGATGCAGATCCCTCCAGTGTATCCCTGGAGGAGTTTCAGGGACGCGAAAAAAAAAAAAAAAAAGGAAACCAGGAGGGCAAAATGGAGACAGAAGATAGTTCTGGAAGATAATATTAAAGTTAATCCCAAGAGATTTTATAAGTATATTAAGGGGAAAAGGGTAAACAGAGAGAGAATGGGGTCTCTCAGAGTTCAAAGAAGTCAACTCTGTGTGGAGTAACAGGAGATGGGCAAGGTATTTGTGAATATTTTTTCTCTGCTTTTACCGGGGGGAGCTTAGAAGTCAATGGAAGTGTCTTGAGGGCAATCAACATTATGGTCGAGGTTGTGTTGAAGGTCCTTAAGTGTGTTGAGATGGACAAATCTCCCGGGCCTGATCAGATGTATCCAACAACTCTGTGGGAAGCCAGAAAGGGAATTGCCGGTGCCCTGGGTAAGATTTGTCATTATTAAATACGGGTGAGTCTTCATTAAATCCATTCTTCCCCACCATTCATCTCTGCAGATTCCCAACAGTACTTACCTCAGACACAGTGGCATTCAACAATGGAGAACAGATCATGCTCTTGCATGCTACACCTTCGACCGATCCTGTTCCTGCTCATACAGTCCACTCTCAGGTTAAACGGATACAATTAATTGTCCAGTATATCACCTTGGAGGAAGTGAGAAGCACATGCCCTGTTCCTGTGTGGTCTGCACACTTGTTCCAGCTGTAAAAAGTGTAACTTTTTAAACACATTTATGGACATTCAGTTATCATGTCTTGATTAATCCAAGGCAAGAAGACAATTATCTCCAACAACCCCACTTACCACAGGGATACTCTGGTATCACTGTTGTACAAATCAGGTCCTTGTTATTTGTTGTTGTAAAATTGCACTTTTTCTTCGACTGTGATGCTATATTGTAATACAACAAGCAGTAAAACTCAACATGTGCAAGTTAACTCTACGGTAGGAAGAATGATTTCTCTAACTTCAAATAACCCTAGCTTTCCCTCTCTCCCTGTCCCTCCCCCACCCTTGTTCTCCGACTCACTGTCCTCCTGATTTTTACTGTTTGTATGCCTCGTTGTCAACTTCCCCTTACCCAGCAATGAACCATTCCACATTTCCTGATCATCGTCTGCTTTGATCTGTCGTTTTCACACCTTACATTCTCTTTGTTCCTTTCCATATCTCTAGTTTTCCTCTCCATGGCTCTCGGTCTGAAGAAGGGTCTCGGCATGAAAAGTCACCCATTCTTTCTCTCCAGAAGCTGCCTGTCCTGCTGAGTTACTCCAGCATTTTGTGTCTATTTTCAGCCATTTCCATTTGCTACCATTGGCACAATGCTACCAATTGACTACGAATGCCTGTACTTCTAATGCAAACTAATGCCCCGCTGCATTCAACATTCTGCCGGGACTGAAGGAAAGGTTTCCAAAATGTTGTGAATTTTAATAAATTTAATGTGAGGTCTCTTATATAAGTGTGAGGGGCAATCTGTGAGGAGTGGCATTGACAAGGAAATGATGAGTTCCTGTGACTTCAAACTTTTTGAACAAAGCAGTCAAGCAACACTTGCATGTTCAACGGATACATCCTAGTGTAGCCAAAGAAGGCAGTTGGAGAGCGGGACCTTTATAGAGCACGGTTTCAAGAGAAATGTGTTTGTGGAATCAGACTATTCTCTATTTCACTACTCGGACAAATCAGGTTGAAATTTGGCGAGGAGTATTGTGTGTGTGCCGTTTATGAGGTTATTTGGGATATTAATGCTGCCAAATAAGATGGTTAATTAGGACAACCACCTGCCATGTCGCGACTAATTTCCAGACGGGTGATATCACTTTGTTCTTGGTTAAACAAATTTCACACATTTGTAAAGATGTTTATTGATCCAATGCCCTTCATGTGGGATGGTACAATGCCATCTAAAGAACAACTGGTATTTCCGGTGGCGGTGCCTTGTGGCTGCGGTCTGTCTAATTTATCTTTTTTTTTTGGTCTTGTTAGGAGTATGTTTTTGGTTTATTTTTAGTTGTGTATTTGTGGGTGTAAACCAGCATCTGCAGTTCCTTCCAACATAGCGACACCTCTCTGCGGGTAAAAGCGGCGGGGAGTGGGATGGGGAGAGGGACGTGGAGAGAGGAACTCGCTATCGCAGCTTCACTGCAGGTCCCGGTTACCCCGTCTCCGCAAGAACTCCCCGGCGCTAGGACAATCCCTCCACCCCCCTGCCCGCCCCTCCCAATCCTCCCACCCCAGACTGGAGGGAGGGACTGGGTAACATTGCCCGTCTCTGCAATCAACGTGCAAACCCCGGCACTCCCCGTGGAATGTTAAACTAAACACATTTGTGAGTAAAACACAAACACGCATGTCTTGCACCACCTTTCTCTCTCCCCCACCGCTCACCGTCTCTCCACCGGTCCAGTCTCTCCCCTGTCTCCCACTCGCATCTGCCCCCTCTCTCTCGCTGTTACACCCCACTCTCCCGCTACCTGGCACCCCCGTTCGCTTTTTTTCTCAAATAACCTTTGACAAATCCCATGGTTCCTTGCATTTTTCGGGATACCGAACTTGCTTATTAAACGTGTTACCAGATGAATGTTGTAGATTCAACTTGCAATTTTCCTTTAGTTTTCTATTGAGCCACTGGGTGGAGCAATACTCAACAGTTTTCTGTCAATACATGGAGGGAAAGTCATGCATGTATAAATCCTTCTAATAGTATTGGGGGACAAAGGACTCTAATTCATTTTCTGAATTGTTGGACTGGATTTAATTTCATTTAGGTAAATGAAAAAGTGGTAAAGATGGCCTGAAAAGAGAAAGAGGGTAAGGATTGTGTGACGCTTAGAGAGAAAATTCCAAAGCCTAAAACACTAGCAGCTGAAAGCATGACTGTAAAATTGTGGAGCAATTAAACGTAGTGCTAATTAGGCCAAGAGTTTGAGAAGATTTAAGAGCCAGAAAAGGGCTGGTCCATGAATACACTTTAAAAAACGAATAAGAATTTTAAAACAGGCTGTTCCCAAAAGTGGTCAGTTTAATGAGTGAGAGACATGGTGAAAGAAAATCTATTGCCTGCAATTTAGAGTCAGAGAGCTATACAGCACAGAAACAGGCCCTTCAGCTCAGATCATGCCAACCAAGTTGCCTAACCGTGTTAGTCCGACTTAGCACATCCCTATCCACATACCTTACCAAGGGTAATTTAATGTTATAATTGCATTTGCCTCTAACACTTCATCTGGCAGCTTGTTCGATGTATGCATCACCCTCAATGTGAAAAGTTGTCCCTGATGTCCATTTTAAATCTTTCTCCCCTCACTTTAAACCTATGCCCACCAGTGTCAGACGACCTGGAGGAAAGATTCACATTATCTAAGATTTTGTAAATGATTTTGTAAATGTCGATAAGGTCACCTCTAAGTCTCCTATTCTCCAAGGAAATGGCCCAGGCTATATTGACTTTCATAATAACTCAAATCTTCCAGACCTGGCAACATCCTCATAAATCTCCTCTAGAACCTGTCTAGTTTAATCTCCAGTTTAACCTCCTTCTTCCTAAGCCGTAGGTTTCCCAATGTTAGTTTAATTATATTCTCTGTATTGTAGGTTAGCCAGAACAGGACACAGTACTCTAAATGTGGACATCTATGTACAGATGTAACATGACATCTAACTCCTGTACTCACTAACCTGACCGATGAAGTCAAATGTGCCAAATACCTTGTTCGTCACCCTGTCTACTTGGAATTATATACAGTGCATTCAGAAAGTATTCAGACCCCTTCACTTTTTCAACATTTTGTTACGTATCAGTCTTTTTCTAAAATGGATTAAATTCATTTTTTGTAATTAGCAATCTAAACACAATACCCCATAATAAAAAAGCAAAACAGGTGTTTAGAAATGTTTGCAAAGTAATTAAAAAGAAATAACTGAAATATCACATTTACATAAGTATTCAGACTGTTTACTCAGTACTTTGTTGAGGCACCTTTGGCAGCGATTACAACCTCAAGTCTTCTTGGGTATGACGCTACAAGCTTGGCACATCTGTATTTGGGTAATTTCTCCCATTCTTCTCTGCAGATCCTCTCAAGCTCTGTCAGGTTGGATGGGGAGCGTCGATGCACAGCTATTTTCAGGTCCCTCCAGAGATGTTCGATCAGATTCAAGTCCGGGCTCTGGCTTGGCCACTTAAGGATATTCACAGACTTGTCACGAAGCCACTCCTGCGTTGTCTTGGCTCTGTGCTTATGGTCGTTCTCTTGTTGGAAGGTGAACCTCCGCCCCAGTCTGAGGTCCAGAACGTTCTGGAGCTGGTTTTCATCAAGGATCTCTCTGTACTTTGCTCCATTCATCTTTCCCTCAATCCTGACTGGTCTCCCAGTTCCTGTCACTGAAAAACATCCCCCACAGCATGATGCTGCCACCACCATGCTTCACCGTGATGAGCGGTGCTTGGTTTTCTTCAGACGTGACACTTGGCATTCAGGCCAAAGAGTTCAGTCTTTGTTTCATCAGACCAGAGAATCTTGTTTCTCATGGTCTGAGAGTCCTTTAGGTGCCTTTCGGCAAACTCGAAGCAGGCTGTCATGTGCCTTTTACTGAGGAGTGGCTTCTGTTTGGCCACTCTACCATAAAGGCCTGATTGGTGGAGTGCTGCAGATATAGTTGTCCTCCTGGAAGTTTCTCCCATCTCCACAGAGGAACTCTGGAGCTCTGTCAGAGTGACCATTGGGATCTTGGTTACCTCCCTGACCAAGGTCCCTTCTCCCCCAATTGCTCCGTGATTGCTCGGCGACTGAAACGGCGACTGTCAAGAATGGAACACACACACACATCGTTTCCTTCACCAGCCTGTTATACAGGCAGGGGACAGGGCAAGCGGGGAGAGCGTTCTCGGAGTGAAATTCACACGGTGCAAAGCCGATGTGACATAGACACACACCGCGATGAACACGAAGGTTGGCGCTGTAATTAAGACGCTGAAAGCACAGTGTGCGGGAAGGGTCACGTAAGTCCTTTAAAAGAGGGGGAATAGGGGGGGGGGGGGGAATAGGGGAGGAAGGGGGGGAGAAGGAGTGGAGACAACTTTTAAGAAGCCAGAGATACACGGCTGTGAAGCTCGGCAGCCATTACCGGTTGGTTATCCTTTTTTTTCCCCCCCCCAATGACCCAATGAAATTTACCGGTCAGCACCGGCTACAACCTACGAGAACCTACGACAACCTTCGACCTCCTGGCGACCCACTACCACTGCACCTACGGGACGAGAATTCTCGCTACTCCCCATGGCGGCTTCATTCTGGTCGCCGCTAATGTTTCAACATGTTGAAAAATTCATGGTGACCACAATGATGCCAAAATGTGGGAACTCCTCATGACCATAAAAAGTCGCCTGTGGGACAGGTCCATACGTCTCTCTGTTCCTGAACACTCCCTTGAGCACTACCATGTACTTTGCAAATCCTGCCCAGTTTGTCTTGCCAAAATGCGACATGTCACATTCATCTGAATTAAACTGCATCTGCTAATTCTCATCCCATTGATGACCCAGTTGATCAAGATCCTATTGTAATATTAGATAAGGTTCTTCATTGTCTATCAATTTAGTGCCGTCAAACAAAAATAAATAAATAGTTCTATAGGTATATAGATAAATCAACATTAAATCAGATAAAACCAGAAGCTTGGATGAATCAGGAGTTTTGCAATGTTTTGAGGACCAGATTTCAAGCATTCAAGTCTGACTACGTGGATTCTTACAAGAAGTCCAGATATGATCTCAATAAGGCCATCAAAGAGGTTAAAAAGGACTTTCGCTCTAAACTGTAGGATGAGATGGATGTTCAGCAGCTGTGGCTGTGCTTGTACGCCCTCACTTCCTACTAGGTGAAACTAAGTTGCAGCTCATGGACAGTGAAGCATCACTCCTGGACAAGCAATGCATTCTACACATGTTTTGATAGAGAGACCCCTGATGTACTTGTGCCTTCCACCACCGTGAAAATTGCTGTGGTGGATGTTTGTGTTAAATCTTATTGTCTATTGTGTGTTCTTTATTGATTGTACCGCTGCTGGCAAATTCATTTTACTGCACTCACAGTGGCTTGTAAAAGTATTCATACCCCTTGAACTTTTCCACATTTTGTCACGTTACAACCACAAACGTAAATGTATTTTATTGGGATTTTATGTGATAGACCAACACAAAGTGGTGCATAATTGTGAAGTGGAAGGAAAATGATACATGGTTTTCAAATTTTTTAATAAATAAAAAAACTGGAAAGTGTGGCGTGTAAAAGTATTCAGCCCCCTTTAGAATTGTCTTCAGAAGTCACCTAACTAGTAAATAGAGTCCACTTGTGTGTAATCTAATCTCAGTATAAATACAGCTGTTCTGTGAAGGCCTCGGAGGTTTGTTAGAGAACATTAGTGAACAAACAGCATCAAGAAGACCAAGGAACACACCAGACAGATCAGGGATAAAGTTGTGGAGAGGTTTACAGCAGGGTTAGGTTATAAAAAAATATCCCAAGCTTTGAACATCTCACGGAGCACTGTTCAATCCATCATCCGAAAATGGAAAGAGTATGGCACAACTGCAAACCTACCAAGACATGGCCGTCCACCTAAACTGACAGGCCGGGCAAGCAGAGCATTGATCAGAGAAGCAGCCAAGAGGCCCATGGTAACTCTGGAGGTGCTGCAGAGATCCACAGCTCAGGTGGGAGAATCTGTCCACAGGACAACTATTAGTCGTGCACTCCACAAATCGGGCCTTTATGGAAGAATGGCAAGAAGAAAGCCATTGTTGAAAAAAAGCCATAAGAAGTCCCGTTTGCAGTTTGCCACAAGCCATGTGGGGGACACAGCAAACATGTGGAGGAAGGTGCTCTGTTCAGATGAGACCAAAATTGAAGTTTTTGGCCTAAATGCAAAACGCTATGTGTGGCGGAAAACTAACACTGCATTTCACCCTGAACACATCATCCCCACTGTGAAACATGGTGGTGGCAGCATCATGCTGTGGGGATGCTTTTCTTCAGCAGGGACAGGGAAGCTGGTCAGAGTTGATGGGAAGATGGATGGAGCCAAATACAGGGCAATCTTGGAAGAAAACCTGTTAGAGTCTGCAAAAGACTTGAGACTGGGGCAGAGGTTCACCTTCCAGCAGGACAACGACCCCAAACATACAGCCAGAGCTACAATGGAATGGTTTAGATCAAAGCATATTCATGTGTTAGAATGGCCCAGTCAAAGTCCAGACCTAAATCCAATTGAGAATCTCTGGCAAGAATTGAAAATTGCTGTTCACAGACACTCTCCATCCAATCTGACTGAGCTTGAGCTATTTTGCAAAGATGAATGGGAAAAAAATTCAGTCTCTAGATGTGCAATGCTGGTAGAGACATACCCCAAAAGACTTGCAGTTGTAATTGCAGCGAAAGGTGGTTCTACAAAGTATTGACTCAGGGGGCTGAATACTTTTGCACGCCACACTTTTCAGTTTTTTATTTGTAAAAAGAATTGAAAACCATGTATCATTTTCCTTCCACTTCACAATTATGCACCACTTTGTGTTGGTCTATCACATTAAATCCCAATAAAATACATTTACGTTTGTGGTTGTAACGTGACAAAATGTGGAAAGGTTCAAGGGGTATGAATACTTTTGCAAGCCACTGTATATGTGTATGTGGCAAATAAAACGGTTTGATTGACATTGTCCCTAGGGCGTGTAGGATAGTGTGCGGGGGTCGCTGATCGGTGCGGACTCGGTGGACTGAAAGACCTGTTAGCGTGCTGTATATCGAAACTAAACAAACCTTCAGCACCAATATTTCCTATGTGTTGCAAGTACTCCTTGCTGTCATCATTTCAATCAGCAGGTGTGATCTTTGAAGGCAGCATTAAAGAGTCGTTTCACAATTCAAGCAGTTCTCTGAAGACAGACACAAAAAGCTGGAGTAACTCAGAGGGTCAGGCTGCATCTCTGGAGAAAAGGAATAGGTGATGTTTCGGGTTGAGACCCTTCTTAAGCAATTTACTACTGGCTACTGGGGTGTTATTATTCAATGAATAGAATGGAACAGAAGAATGTTCTCTGGAGTTCCGATGACCCTAGACGGAATGGTGACAAGAAGGATGCACTTTCTACAATGGGGTCAAGGAAACTTTCCAGGACTGCAACCAGGTGCTCCTGGCAGCTATTTGCGAGGGAGTATAAATAAGTGTATTCTATGAACAGCTGCACTTTGAGAAAGCCTACAATGCAGGTTCCAGCTTCTATGGAAGGGAAAGAGGATGCGCTTAACTTTGATGCAAGGTTTGGGTGATCTCACTAAACACAGCAGTGAGAAGCAACCTTCATTGCAGCATGGATCAGCAAAATTAACCTTGAATTGCCGTGAGTCAAGGAACACGAGGCCTTGGCCTCCGGGGGTAAAACAGTCGAGCCGAGGTTATAGCTGAGCTGTTAGAATATCACAGATCTGAGGACAAATTATTTAGTCTGCGTGTTCGGCTCTTAAAATAACTGTCTCGGCAAACATAGTCAGGAAAACCTGGCTGAATGTTTCTTTTAACAGAGCATAGTGCATAACTTTCACTATGAAGTCATTATTTACTCCTATCTCATTGCACCATACTTGGTTCCCTTGTGCTCTATATAGTTGCCCATCACTGACATTTTAATTATACAGGTGTACCCCTTCTTTATGGAGATAATTGTTCTCCCAGACAAATCCTCACATTGCAATTTTCAGTAATAGAAAGCTCTTTTCCCATTGAATCTCATATTATACACCCTCTTAAAGGATAGTCTTCTCACACATTGTCATTTTATCGTTGAGGACAAAGGGACTTAAGGGCCTGTCCCACTTACGTGTCCTTGGCATGCAAATTACGCAACCTCATGGTCGAGTTGAGCCGTGACGGTCCCACGAAGGTCGGGCGCGATTACATGCGTACGCACAGCCGTCTGACGCGTGACGTCATTTAAAGATGGACACAAAGCTGGAGTAACTCAGCGAGACCGGCAGTATCTCTGGAGAGAAGCAATGGGTGACGTTTCATGTCGAGACTCTTCTTCAGTCTGAAAAGTAGGGTCTTGACTCAAAACGTCACCCATTGCTTGTCTCCAGAGATGCTGCCGGTCACACTGAGTTATTCCTGCATTTTGTGCCTATCTTCAATTTTCTTGACCCCGCTCTGGGAATAGAAGTGGGGGCGGATCCGGACCGCAACGGCCGTGAGCCCCAGGCCGAGTTCGGCGATCGTTTGCCTGCTTCTGCCGCTGTTGAAGGTGAGACGTTGCATCACGCCAGGGTCTTGGGCCTGACCCACTTTGGCCATCAGTTCCGCGATAGGCCGTTGGCGCGTGAAGATTTTGTTCACTAAAAAATTTTGGAGCCCCGCACGATGTCGTGCACAACTACATACCCCTCCGTGCTTCTAAGTGGGACCGGCCCCACGCGGCCATACAATGCCCGTGCGTCTCAACGAGACCACGTGGTCACTAAATTTGCGTGCCAAGGACACATAAGTGGGACAGGCCATTTACTCTTATTTAACAGCTGAGGCCAACAATGGAATTGGGATTGACAAGTAAATACAAAAGAAACAATGAATGTTGCCAATTTTTGTTTTAAATCGCTCAGTACGGATGTCATCACGTTGATTATGTTACCAGTCACATCTGAGTCCCTTATTGCCACACCTTCTCCAGTCCTAAATAGTGAACAAATGTCTCGCAATACAACGCTGCCACCCTCTTCATCTGAGGCATTTTCGCTGATGCGCTGCCTTGTGTAGTCGAAGTAGCCTTGGCCAACTCCATAAAGTAATCCCTCGGCCTTTATGCCACTTCTACTGGCACCACTCTTTAACCTATTGCACCCCCTGAACATCTTTGATACCAGCATTCTCCTATGAACAACAATCTTTGAATCCCGTCCCTTCCCCCCGATATCCACAACTTCAAAAGCCACGAGCTTTGACAAGATTTATTGCTTCTTTTGCATTTTGTGTGTTCCAATTTTCCGTAACATAGAAAAATAAATTCTATCATGGGCCAGATTACAAAGCCTGACTGTGTATATACAAATGAGTGTTTGGGAGAGGCGGAGAAGAGATGCTGGCTGCCGCAAACATCTCCTGCTAAAGGAGAATTCAGCTTGTGGCAATATCTGAATGGTTGAATTTAATTACACGTTGGGCGGCACCTGGTGGTTAGGCCACTTGCGACACAAACCCTCGGCAGTCAGGGTAGGGTCATGTGACAGGCCAATGGCGGGAAGGAGTTGTCACGGGGTATAACGATGTGCCTTAGTATATGACGAACCCCGGGTTAACCTTCCCGCTCTCTCTCCCCGTGAGTGTCCTGCCACCTCAGCAGGAGCTTAGCTCAAGCCCATAAGGCAGCAGCCTCACAGCAGCAACAATGACTTTTCTGTTAGAGGACCAAACGTGCATGAATATCTTACCTATAATGCCTGAATAGAGAAACCGTACATTCATGACGTTTGGTGCCTCTACATTGGTGACCTGCGACGATCCAAATTGGGATTTTGGATTTCTCCTGAGACACGCACGCTGTCGGGCCGCTCGACTCCCGCCTATGCCTGGTCTAGCCGATCGCAGGCCGTCTGGGTCACCCACCCGCATCTCCGGTCCACCGCACCCGCATGGCCCGCCCGGAGCCGCCCACCAGCCGTCAGCTACCCGACACTCCGCCGGCCGCTGCTTAAGGCCTAGCCTCCCGATAGAGCGGGCCTACCTGGGGCGGCTGCCCGAAGACGTCCTTCTGCTCCTAGCCGGCGCACATTTCGACGATCCCCGGCCACTGGCGAACCATCCGGTCGGGTTGTGGTCGGCCCAGCAGTGGTGAGGAGCCTCGGCCAGTCGTGCATCGGCGGTCCCGCGACGGATTCCAGTCTCCGCCGGGGGCGCGGCAGTGCAGCCGGTCTCCGACGACACCGGCGACGACATGTGGAGCTCCTACCACCAGAGGTGGGGCGAGGCCCGTCGATGCCAGCCGCCCCGCATGCATCCGGGAATCACCTCCGGCGGCCACCAGTATAGGTGACCAGAGAGGTCAACATTTTTCGCCCCGTCGGAGGGGGCTCTCCGCTTGTTCTGGTATGCAGGCCCTGCACTGACCGCCATCAACAGCACCACCTTCCAGCTGGATGGTGTCTCTGCAGTCTGACCGCCATCTCTGGTTGGATGGTGTCACTACAGTCTCCAGTTTCAAGCACAGCCACATCGATGATTGCTTTGGTGCCACCTCCTGCACCTACACACAACTGACTGACTTCACCCGCTTCACCACTAACTTCCATCCGGCACTCAAATACACCTGGACCCTGTCCGACACTTCCCTACCATTCCTTGTCCTCACTATCTCCATCGCAGGTGATAGACTTCTGACCGACATCCACTCTAAACCCACTGACTCCCACGGCTATCTTGAGTACTCTTCCTCCCACCCTGCTTCCTGTAAGGACTCCATCCCCTATTCCCAATTCCTACGTCTACGCCGCATCTGCTCCCAGGATGAGGCGTTCCACACCAGGGCATCATAAATGTCCTCATTCTTCAGGGAACGGGGGTTCCCCTCCCCTACTATAGATGAGGCTCGCACCAGGGTCTCCTCCATACCCCGCAACACTGCTCTCTCTCCCCATCCCCCCACTCGCAACAAGGGCAGAGTCCCCCTAGTCCTCACCTTTCACCCCACTCAGCCGTCACATACAACAAGTAATCCTCCGTCAGTTTTGCCACCTCCAATGTGACCCCACCACTCGACACATCTTCCCATCTCCCCCCGTCTGCCTTCCTCAAAGACCTCTCCCTCAGTAACTCCCTTGTCAATTCTTCCCTTCCCGCTCCGCCCCTTCCCCGGGCACTTTCCCTTGCAACCGCAAGAGATGCTACACTCGTCGCTTTACCTCCCCCATCGACTCCATTCAAGGACCCAAGCAGTCATTCCAGATGCGGCAGAGGTTCACCTGCACCTCCTCCAAACTCATCTATTGCATCCGCTGCTCTACATCAGTTCGCTGAGACCAAGCGTAGGCTTGGCGATCGTTTCGACGAACACCTCCGCTCGGTCCGCACTAATCAACCTGACCTCCCGGTGGCTCAGCACTTCAACTCCCCCTCCCATTCCGTATCCGACCTCTCTGTCCTGGGCCTCTTCCATGGCCAGAGTGAGCAACACCGGAAATTGGAGGAACAGCACCTCATATTCCACTTGGGGAGTCTGCATCCTGGTGGCATGAACATTGAATTCTCACAATTCTGTTAACTCTTGCTGTCTCCTCCCCTTCCTACCTCAGCCCTCGGGCTCCTCCTCCTCCTTTTTCCATTCATCTCCCCGGCTCCCCCCAGCCCCTATCAGTCTGAAGGTTTTCGGCCCGAAATGTTGCCTATCTCCTTCGCTCCATAGATGCTGCTGCATCCGCTAAGTTTCTCCAGCATTTTTGTGTACCTTCTTCTTATCATACTTTGGACAATTCAAACTTTGGTTTCCTGTCCTACCCTGCTTGATTCGAACCATAAACGTTCGGCATCTGACCACTTAGGACTTTGCTGTATATTTGCTCACTGTAGTTTGGTTTATTTTCCATTTTACACTGTAATGACCTAGCTTAATATTGCTATTAGTTTCTTGTTATTTCTTTGTTGTTGTATTTGCATTGTTGCCGACGTCTCCCAGCCATCATTGGGCGCCGTATTTCTCAGGACACGATCCCTTGCTGGTCGACGTGTCGGATCTGTACCTCGTTCATCCTGGGGCTTTTGCGTTGGTCTCCCTGCACCCCTCAGCATACGGGCGGGATGGCCCCCAGCCGCAGCGGCGACTGAGTCCGCGGGCTCCGCCATCTCGACCCACGGCCGGGGTGCCCCCGACCCACAGCAGGAGCCGTCCTCGACCATGCTTGCGCACCTTCATGTAGAAGGTGACCGCGCTCCATCCCTTTTTGACGTCTGCCCTCACAGTCTGTCTGTGTGTTTACGAGTTGAGGCTGTCGCGTTTTGTCGGCCTGCTCGTTTTCCTGCCTCCGGTTCTGGGGAGGCGGGGGGTCCTATGGCGGGACCCGTTGGTTAGGCCACTTGCTACACAAACCCTTGGCAATCTGGGGTAGGATCATGTGACTGGGCAATGGCAGGAAGTAGTTGTCACAGGGTATAGGGGTGTGTCTTAGTATATAACGAACCAACGGGTCAACCTTCCCGCTCTCTCTTCCTCCTCTCTCTTTGCTACCTCAGCAAGAGCTCAGCTCAAGCCCACGAGGCAGCAGCCTCATAGCAGCAACAATGACTTTTGTGTAAGAGGACTAAACGTGCATGTATATCTTACCTGGATCTGGATGTAGTACGCTGAAAAGCTCTAGGTAGAGCATCACTTAGCACTGGGCAATTTTATACTGAAATTTTTTTTTTTTACCATTTTAACAAGCCAATTAACCTACAAACCTGTACGTCTTTGGAGTGTGGGAGGAAACCGAAGATCTCGGAGAAAACCCACACAGATCACGAGTAGAACATACAAACTCCACACAGACAGCACCCATAGTTTGGATTGAACCCGGGTCTCTGGCGCTTAATTTTGCTGTAAGGCAGCAACTCTACCGCTGTACCACCCTGACCTATAATGCCTGAATAAAGAAACCGTTCATTCACGACGTTTGGTGACTATAACGTTGTCCTTGGTTGGCCTATGCTTCGATATATTATCTTGCGACTGCGTTACTAACTTGCGAACAATTTGGGTTTCAACACGGTGGCCACAGGACTGAGTGGCCACCTTCACTGTTGTAAGAAAACTGCAATAACGACTTCCGGTGGCGCTATGGAGTAGGAGAGACTCGTGCCAACTAGCTCCGTGGAAAAAACGGGGGGAAAAGACAGATCCTACCTGCAGAAAACGGCACCGATTGTTTTGCAGTAGGCCCGTGACGTCATCAGGTGCGCGACACCGGCAGTATGTCGACTCAGCATACTCCCCCTCCCAAGACAAAAACCGGCAAGACTAAAGAGGTAGGCCCAACTGAAGCCTCGGCCTCAGGTTTAACAGCATCCCGAGAAGACATCTCAAAGAAGAAGAAAAAGACTGAGATGGAAGAATTAAAAACGTTTCTTACACAGGAAATCTCTAATTTAATGGAGGAACTTAAAAATCTTAGACTGAATTTTAAAGAAGAGCCGACATCTTTTAAAAAAGAAATTAAAGAACAAATTAAAGAAGATGTTACAGAGATGGTACACGAAGTCCTGGAAGACTGGAAATTAGATATGGAAAGAAATTTGACTCAAAATGTTGAAGAAGTAAATGAAAAACTGAATATGATGGAATCCAGATTTGATTCTAAACTTGAACCTATCTTCCAGACATTAAACCAACACCACAAGATTGTAAAAGAACTTGAGGAATTTGCTGAGACAAGTACAGCAACTACAAAACAACTCATCACTGAGAACCAACGCCTATCAAAGTTATTGCGTCAAATCACCGAAAAATGTACAGGCTTGGAGGGACGACAGAGGCGTCAGAACTTAAGAATCGTGGGCATCCAGGAAGGCAGAGAGGGGACTCGTGACCCCCGTGAATTTGCTGCAGATGTACTGAAAACAATTTTGAACCTGGACCAGGCGCCATTACTTGCCCGAGCGCACAGAGTTCCGAGACGTCCCCCAAAGGTGGGCGACCCTCCAAGAATAATGATAGTAAAGATCCAATATGACCATGTTTTGGATGACATGATGAGGAAAAGTGGCAAAAGCAGAAATCTTGTATATGAAGGAGACAAGATTAGCATATTCAGAGATTATCCTGTGGAACTTGCTAAGAAAAGAGCATTGTTCACAGAAACAAGAAGAATACTGAAGAACATAAAGAATCTGAGATATGGACTGTTATACCCCGCAACACTAAGAGTTAGTTACGAGAAGAAGGAATACTTCTTCATCAAGCACACGGAAGCATTGGAATTTGCCAAGAACATCGAGGACAAGATCGAAGATTGAAAAATATTGAAAAATATTCAACACTCAACACCTACCTGGATACTGCTATCTCGCAGAGAAGATATGGAACTCTAAACTTTAAACTATTATATTTAAGAGTTGCCTAAAATTCTCAATAAGAATTGGGTAAATATCCTGCAACGGATATATAATACTTACATACTAACTTCTAACAACTATTAATAATCAAGAATACTAACTAACACTAACTATTGATAATAAGATTATTCAGATTATTTAAGAATTAATTAAAAGTATGAAATATAAATAAAGTGTGATTCAGGTATTTTATAATGAAAAATGTATGGTGGCTCTCTCTGTGATGTTTTTGTTTTTGATTATTCTTTGATAAATGTTTATATTATACAAAACTATACATTTCAATTTGAGACTACTAACTATATCATTAATGGAATATAATCATTATTTCTTTCCCCCCCACAAATTGTTTGTATCGAATTGGAAACTTTCCTTTCAAGGAAAGTACGGAGCTAGTATTTTTATTAATCAAAAGCTACGGAAGTCCATAGATGCTTAGCCACATTAGGGTGGCTATCACTAACTGCACTAATTGTAGTTGTAGTTGCTTTTCTTTTTTACTTTCCACACTTTACTAACCCAATTTGCTATTACTTTTTTTATCTTATATCATATTTTATTTTGTATTTGGAATGGAATTGCATATTTTATTTAAGGAGATATGTTCAGATGGAAAACAGACGAAACCTAAAATTCATCTACCTGATGTTCGAGTATAAGGTAGGGTTGAGTGTGCTGAATCATCTGCTCTACCACTTAATCACAAGATGCAAGACATGAATATAAAAATTGGGGGTGAGGGAATGAAATTCTGTAGTTGGAATGTTAAGGGAATTAATGAACTTATCAAGAGAGGCAAAGTGTTAGCTCGTTTAAAATCATTGAAAACAGATATAATATTTCTCCAGGAGACACATCTTAAAAAGGAAGCACAACACAGATTGAAAGCAAAATGGATTGCTAAAGCGTACCACTCTTCATTCTCACATAAATCTAGAGGTGTTGCAATATTAATTCGTAAAGGTATACCCTTTAAACATTGAAGGCAGATATATTGTAATAATAGGGGAGTTATACTCAAAAAAGGTGACTCTCCTCAATGTGTATGGACCAAATTTTGATAGCCCTCTGTTTTTTAAGAGAATTCTTAACAATATCCCGGAATGTACACAACAAAACTTAATAATCGATGGAGATTTAAATTGTACATTGGATGCTTGTTTGGATAGATCATCAACTCAAAGAAAACTAAAATCTCGATCAATTGAATTTTTTAATTCATACATTAATACTACTAATATTAAGGACGTTTGGAGAATTGAAAATCTATCGGGCCGAGAATATTAATTTTACTCACCAGTACACAAAACTTACTCAAGGATAGACTATTTTTTAGTAGATTCAAAACTTATCCCATTTACCTATAACTCGCAATATCATAACATCATAATCTCAGACCACGCTCCATTAACATTTATGATCAAACAAAACGGAAATGTAGAGACACAGTCACAATGGAGATTTAATCCCCAAATCTTAAAAGATAAGTTATGTAATGAATACCTAGTAAAACAGAATTAAAAGTTTTTTGAGGCTAACGATAGCCCTGAAATCTCTGCTTCCCTTCTTTGGGAAACATTTAAAGCATTTGTACGAGGAGCATTAATTTCTTCCCAATCATTTTTTAATAAAGAGAATAGGGCCAAACAACAGAAACTGGAAATGGAAATAAAGTAATTAGACACAGAAAATGCAGCAGCATCATCCACGATAAAACACAATAAAATTGCAGTACTGAAATATAAATTAAACAAGATATATTCAGACCAAGTTATAAAACTTTATCAACATACAAAACAATTACATTTTGTATTTGGTGATAAACCACAAAAACTATTAGCGCGTCAACTTCACAAATTGGATGGGGGAAAAAACAATATACAAAATTAGAACAGACAAGGGAGAAACATTAACACTGCCTAAAGATATTAATGATAGATTTCTACAATACTACCAAAAATTGTATTCATCTAAAATAACAGAACAATCAACGGGAATGGAAACATTTTTACAGAATTGTAAGCTTGCGGGTCTAGATCAGAAAGAGAGAGAATTGCTAGGGGCTGAAATTATGATAAAAGACATCGAAGAGTCAATCAAATCTTTAAAAAATGGAAAGTCTGCAGGCCCCGATGGTCTAAATTCTGAATTTTATTAAAAAAATTATGATTTGCTTTCCCCACGCCTACAGGCAATGTACAAATACGCTTATACTCAACAGAAACTCCCAGAAACTCTAAATGAATCTACAATCATACTCATACCAAAAACGGACAAGGATCTTGAAGACCCAGGTTCATACAGAGCTATAGCCCTCTTAAATACTGATCAGAAAATATTAACTAAAATTGTATCTAATAGAGCTTAGTGATCAGCAAATTAATACATCCCGACCAAACAGGGTTTATCCCCAAACGGTTATTCATTTTATAATCTGAGAAGATTATTTAATATTATATACTCCAATAGAATCCCTAATGCAGATCTAGCAATTATCTCGTTAGATGCTGTAAAAGCATTTGACCAGGTAGAATGGCCATATTTATTTTCGGTGATGGAAACATTTCAACTAGGAGAGAAGTACTGTACATGGGTTAAATAGTTATACTCTAATCCAACAGCTAGAATATTAACAAACAAAATGTTATCAACTAAATTTAATCTCTCTAGAGGCTGTAGACAAGGATGTTCACTATCCCCACTATTATTTGCTCTTGCAATCGAACCCCTAGCAGAAAGCGTTAGAAACCATCCAGGAATATTTGGATACAATACTAGAGACACAAGGAATAAAATCTCCTTATATGCAGATGATGTACTAATATATATTACATAGTTAGAAATTAGTATTCCAAACCTATTAAATCTAATAACTCAATTTGGTCAGTTTTCGGGATATAGAATTAATTGGAATAAAAGCGAAATCATGCCAATAACAAAATTCAATTTACATACAATACAACAATCCCTTTTTAAAATAGTTAAAGATAAATTTAAATACTTAGGAATCTATGTAACTAAGACATATATCTCTTTATTTAAACTAAATTTCCCACCCTTACTGAATAAACGACATAAGAATATTCAATACTGGAAAACACTCCCCATTTCTATGCTAGGGAGAATTAATGCTATAAAAATGATTTTTTTTACCGCAACTGCTGTACCTACTTCAATTAATTCCGATATATATCCCAAAAACTTTTTTCAAAAAAGTCGACTCCATTGTTACAAGTTTTGTCTGGGATTATAAGAATCATAGAATAAGTAAAAAACATTTATGTAAGTCAAAGATAAATGGAGGTTTGGCTTTGCCAAATTTCTTATTTTATATTTGGGCAGTCCATATTAAAAACATGAATTTCTGGCTGGAAGAAATGGATCAACAACCAGATTGGTTAATGATGGAAAAGGAAGACTGTCTACCTTTTGAAATTGGACCGATCATATTTGCCCCCACAAAACTGCACAAAGAAACCTATAAAGAAAACCCCATAATACATAGTGGAATACAAATTTGGAAACAAATAAAAAGATATTTAAAATTAAATAATATACCATCATGCCTTCCCATTGTAAATAATCCTTTATTCAAATCATCCTTTATGGACAAAGGTTTCACACAATGGAAAAATTATGGAATCAAAAATATAGGACATCTTTATGGGAAAGTCACTTTTCTTTCATTTCAAGAGTTACAACAGAATTATGGACTGCACTCAAATAATTTCTTCAGATATCTACAAATTAGAGATTATGTTAAATCTAATACACAAGTCTACAGGAGTAGGGAATCAGAAATTCTTGATGAATGTTTGAACAAGCATCCTAATACTGAAAAACTAATAGCTTATATTTATAACACCCTACTAAACAACGAGGTACCACCGTCCGAACCATATAGATACAAATGGGAAAATGAAATAGGTCACCCTATAACAAAAGATATGTGGGACGAAAGTTTACAACAAATACATCAATGTTCATTAAATGCCAGACATACTTTAATACAATTCAAGGTCTTACATAGACTACACTATTCTAAAATAAAACTAAATAGAATCTTCCCACAAATCTGTCCTATTTGTGATAAATGTCTACATCTAGAGGCTAATTTAACACACACGTTTGCAAACTGTATAAAACTCAAACATTTCTGGACTGATATTTTTGAAATAACTTCAGAAGTTATTAATACAAAACTGGACCCAAACACAAAATTAATAATACTTGGAATATCAGAACAAAGTTTAACACTCACAACAAACCAAAGAAATTTCCTCGACTACAGTATAATAATCGGGAAAAAATTAATATTAAAATTTTGGAAAGGCCCTACAACCCCTACAATTAAAATGTGGATTACTATATTTTATATATTGAAAAGCTATATTTTATAATCTACGAACTTATCTCCATTGACGTATTACAGGTAATCCATTCCACCTCCTTTGTTTTTCTGTTTTTTTAATTTGTAACTTATCTATCCTCTTTTTCTCTCTTTTTCTATAAAAAAATAAAAACACTAGAAGCAGAAGTAATTGATAATTGAAAAATTTAATAATGTATGACTGATGTATATGAAAAGTCTTTTTACTATACCCTGTAATATGTAACTATACTTTATAATATGTCTACTTCTAATAAAAATATTTAAAAAAAAAGAAAACTGCAATAACGTGATTGACCACATTAACTTGACTGCTTGGTTCTGTATGTTAATTTGCTTGAATTGGTTAACTTGTCTTAACTCAACTTAACTTACTTGACTGTATGGTTTTGACTAGTTTGACACGACTAATTTGATCTACTGTTTTGACTCCAATTTGTCTACGTCAATTGATTAAAAATATGACAATTTGGTTGATTGGTTTGTTGGCTAATCAGTTTTGACAATTAATTGTCATAAGTGAAAGGAGCAGAATTAGGCCATTCAGCCCATCACGGCCACTACGTCATTCGACCATGGCTGATCTATCTCCCTCTCCTAACCCCATTCTCCTGCCTTCTCCCCACAACCCGACACCCGTCCTAATAATTTAACCAGCACTAACACATATTCCCAGCATATGCAGTTCTCGATTAAACAAACTAATTGTTTGCTCAGTGCTCCCATGAAACAACTGCCCCCCCAATCTCCACTAAACAACTGCCCCAACCCCCATTAAACAGCCCCCTCACTAAACAACTGCCCCTAAAAACCCCATTAAACACTGCCCCCCCCCTTTAAACAGCCCCCCCCCTAAAAACAACTGCCCCCAACCCCCCCCACTAAACAACTGCCCCCCCCCACTAAACAACTGCCCCCCCCCCCACTAAACAACTGCCCCCCCCCCCACAACTGCCCCCCCTAAACAACTGCCCCCCCCCACTAACTAAACACTAAACAACCCCCCCCACTAAACAACTGCCCCCCCCCCCACTAAACAACTGCCCCCCCTAAACAACCCCCCCCCCACTAAACAACTGCCCCCCCACTAAACAACTGCCCCCCACAAAACACCCCCCCCACTAAACAACTGCCCCCCCACTAAACAACTGCCCCCCCCCACTAAACAACTCCCCCCCCCACTAAACAACTGCCCCCCCACCAACTGCCCCCCACTAAACAACTGCCCCCCCACTAAACAACTGCCCCCCCCCCTAAACAACTGCCCCCCCCCCCCACTAAACAACACTAAACCCCCCCCCTAAACAACCCCCCCCACTAAAAACTGCCCCCCCCCACTAAACAACTGCCCCCCCACTAAACAACCCCCCCCCAACCCCCCACTAAACAACTGCCCCCCCCCACTAAACAACCCCCCCCACTAAACAACTGCCCCCCCCACTAAACAACTGCCCCCCCCCCCACAAACTGCCCCCCCTAAACACAACTAAACAACTGCCCCCCCCACTAAACAACTGCCCCCCACTAAACAACTGCCCCCCCCCCCCACTAAACAACTGCCCCCCCCACTAAACAACTGCCCCCCCACTAAACAACTGCCCCCCCCTAAACACTAAACTAAACTGCCCCCCCCTAAACCCCCCCCCACTAAACAACTGCCCCCCCCACTAAACAACTGCCCCCCCCACTAAAACAACTGCCCCCCCCACTAAACAACTGCCCCCCCCCCACTAAACAACTGCCCCCCACTGCCCCCCCCCTAAACAACTGCCCCCCCACTAAACAACTGCCCCCCCACCCCCCCCTAAACTAAACTGCCCCCCCCAACTAAACAAACTGCCCCCCCCACTAAACAACTGCCCCCCCCTAAACTAACTGCCCCCCCCCCCCACTAAACAACTGCCCCCCCCCACTAAACAACTGCCCCCCCCCCCACTAAACAACCCCCCCCCCCACTAAACAACTGCCCCCCCCCCCCCCCTAAAAACAAACCCCCCCCCCACTAAACAACTGCCCCCCCCCCCCCACTAAAACACTAAACAACTGCCCCCCCCCCCCCCCCCCACTAAAACAACTGCCCCCCCCTGCCAACCCCCCCCCCACTAAACAACCCCCCCCCCCCCCACTAAAACTGCCCCCCCACTAAACAACTGCCCCCCCTAAACAACTGCCCCCCCTAAACTAAACAACTGCCCCCCCCACTAAACAACTGCCCCCACTAAACAACTGCCCCCCCCACTAAACAACTGCCCCCCCACTAAACAACTGCCCCCCCCCACTAAACAACTGCCCCCCACTAAACAACTGCCCCCCCCCACTAAACAACTGCCCCCCACTAAACAACTGCCCCCCCCCAACCCCCCCCCACTGCCCCCCAAAACACTGCCCCCCCACTAAACAACTGCCCCCCACTACTAAACAACTGCCCCCCCCCACTAAACAACCCCCCCACTAAACAACTGCCCCCCCACTAAACAACTGCCCCCCCACTAAACAACTGCCCCCCCCCCCCTAAACAACTGCCCCCCCCACTAAACAAACTGCCCCCCACTAAACAACTGCCCCCCCCCACTAAACAACTGCCCCCCCCCTGCCCCCCACTAAACAACTGCCCCCCCCACTAAACAACTGCCCCCCCCACTAAACAACTGCCCCCCCCCCCCAAAAAAAACTGCCCCCCCCCCTAAAAACTGCCCCCCCCCACTAAACAACCCCCCCCCCCCCCCCCACCACTAAACAACTGCCCCCCCCCACTAAACACTGCCCCCCCACTAAACAACTGCCTGCCCCCCCCCCACTAAACAACTGCCCCCCCCCTAAACCCCCCCCCCCAACTGCCCCCCACTAAACAACTGCCCCCCCCCCACTAAACAACCCCCCCCCCCCCCCCCACTAAACAACTGCCCCCCCTAAACAACCCCCCCACTAAACAACTGCCCCCCCCCACTAAACAACTGCCCCCCACTAAACAACTGCCCCCCCATTAAACAACCCCCCATTAAACAAAACAGCCCCCCACCACTAAACAACTGCCCCAACCCCCCCCCCACTAAACAACTGCCCCAAACCCCCCCCCCCCACTAAACAACTCCCCCCATTAAACAGCCCCCCCACTAAACAACTGCCCCAACCCCCCCCCCTAAACAACCGCCCACTTCAAAGCTCTGCGCGCCCCCGCTAAACCAACCGCCGCCCAGATCGCGCGCCAGCCGGCGCGGCGGAGGCGGGGACGCGCACGCGGGGCGGGGCGGGGGCGGGGCGGAATGGGGACGCGCGGCCGAGTCCCGGCTTCTTTAACAGGAGGTGGAGCGGCACGAGCCGCCACAGCAGCCGCAGCAGGGTCGTGGTTGCTGCTGAAGTGAAATAGTGAACCAGGGCGAGGGGAAGAGAGAGAGATAGAGAAGAGAGGAAGAAAAGAGACTGTTATATTGCAAAAACAACTACACAGCTGTGAAGGGGGAGAGAGAGAGAGAAGAGGAAAGCGGCTGTCATATATATTATATATATATTCCATTCTTTCTCTCCAGGAGCATATATATATATATATTGCAAAAACAACTACACAGCTCTGCATCTATTGCTGCAATCAAAGCTTTTCCAATCGGGTCACGCCTATTGCGAAAGAGATAGATATATATAATATTTTGCTGTATCGTCCATCACTCTGAGAGGATCAATCGCCATGTTCAGCTGGTTGGGGAGGAGTGATCGGGGAAAGAAGGATCCCGAGCTGTTCCAGACGGTGACGGACGGCCTGAAGAAGCTGTACAGGACCAAGCTGCTGCCCTTGGAGGAGCACTACCGCTTCCACGAGTTTCACTCGCCCTCGCTGGAGGATGCCGACTTCGACAACAAGCCCATGCTGCTGCTGGTGGGGCAGTACTCCACCGGCAAGACCACCTTCATCAGGTAACATAGAAACATAGGGCATTTTAGGCCCTTCCAGCCAGCACCACCATTCAATATGATCACGGCTGATCATCCACAATCTGTACCCTGTTCCTGCTTATCCCTCACAACCCTTGATTCCTTTAGTCCCAAGAGCTAAATCCAGTGAATTGGCCTCCACTGCCTTCTGTCTGTGGCAGAGAATTCCACAGATTCACAACTCTCTGGATGAAAAAGTTTCTCCTCATCCCAGTCCTAAATGGTCCTAAAGCGAGGAACAGTCCCATCACGTCCGTGCTCAGCCACTTCCTCCTCCTCCTCACTCTCAGTCTGAAGAAGGGTCCACACCCCCCCAAATATCACCCATTCTTTCTTTACAGATGCAGGGATACAGTGGATGTGAAGAGGATGTTTCCACTAGTGGGAGAGTCTAGGACCAGAGGTCACAGCCCCAGAATTAAAGGATCTTTAGGAAGGCAATGAGAATTTTCTTTAGTCAGAGGGTGGTGAATCTGTGGAATTCATTGCCACAGATGGCTGTGGAGGCCAAGTCAAAGGATATTATTAAGACAGAGAAAGATAGATTCTTGATTAGTAAGGGTGCCAAGGGGAGAAGGCAGGGGAATTGGGTTGAGAGGGGGAAGATAAATCAACTATGATAGAATGGTGGAGTAAACTTGATGTGCCGAATCACTTACAAACTTGTGCTGTGTGTCCCACTGAGTTTCTTCAGCATTTTGTGTCTGCACATAATCCATATGATAAATTCTAGAAGCAGAATTGGGCCATTTGGCACATCAAGTCTAATCTGCCATTCAATCATGCCTAATCTATTTCTCCCTCATAACCCCATTTTTCTGCCTTCACCCTATAAACCCTGATACGTACTAATCAAGAATCTATCAATCTCTACCGTAAAAATATCCATTGATTTGGCCTCCACAGCCTACCTCAAAGCCTCCTAAACACTGCCTTCATATCTGCCTCCATCACCACTTCTGGCCTTGTGTTCCAGGCCCCCACCACTCTATGTAAAAAAAACTTGTCCAGCACATCTTTAAACTGGACCCTCTCACCTTAATGATACACCCTCTAGTATTTGACATTTCTACTGCGGGGGGGGGGGGGGGGGGGGAGGAGAAGGAAGATTCAGACTGACCACCCCATCTTCAGCTGCTGGAGGGAAAAGTTGTGGCATTTGCATGGCATGGTGTTTAAACGGCATACTGTATTTGCCTGGAAGTGAGATATACAACGTGCAAACATGCCCTTCATTCCAACTTGTCAATGCTGACCAAGATGTCACATTTTTCTGTGTTTGCCCCATATCTGTCTAAACCTTACCTATCCAGGTGTCTTTTCAATGCTACTGTAGTATTTGCCTCAACTACCAACTCTGGTAGCTCGCCACCGTCTGTGAGGGCACAAAGTTGCACCTCGGGTCCCTTTTTTCAATCTTTCCCCACTCGACTTAAACCCATGCCCTCTGGTTCTTTATGCCCCAACCAAGGTAAAAGTATGCATTCACCCTATATATCCCCCTCCTATACACCTCTATAAGATCACCCCTCTGCCTCCTGTGCTCCAAGGAATAAAGTCCTAGCCTGCCCAACTGTTCCCTACAGCTCAGGCCCTCGAGTCCTGGCAACATCAAAGAAACATAGAAAATAGGTGCAGGCCATTCAGCCCTTTGAGCCAGCAGCGCCATTCATTGTGATCATAGCTGATCGTCCCCTATCAATAACCTGTGTCTGCCTTCTCCCGATATCCCTTGACTCTGCTAGCCCCTAGAGCTCTATCTAACTCTCTCTTAAACATCTTGCAATGATAATAGAAATTTGTGGCACAGGATTCCAGGAAAAGAAAGATTTTCCTTCCCCCATTCCCCAACCCTCTGCCTCCACTTCCCCAGACCAATTCTTTTTCCAAGCTAGTGATGCAGACAAGTAGCTTGAGTGCTCCTTTGGATAAAGTGGTGAGGATTCAGTTTCTGCCTTTTTGACAATGTCTTGAAAGTTATCAAGATGTTAGTGGGTCTGGAGGGCTTGGGTTCTGTGGTGAGGTTAGATAGGCTCAGTCTTTTTTTCCCTGGAGTGCAGGAAGCTGAGATTTATAAAACCATGAGGGGCATGGATAAGGTGAATGACTGCGGTCTTTTTTTCCCAAGGTCTAAACTGGAGAGCATGGGTTTAATTGAGTCACAAACAACCACAGATGCTGGAATCTTGCCCCAAAAATACAGTACCAGAGGAACTTGGTGAAACCTATCTAATCTTTCTTTATAACACATTCTTTAGCATGTACAACATCCATGTAAATCTCACAGGAAAAGAATTGTAGAAATGTAGTTGGTGACGATATAAGATAATCTGGAGTCTCTGGTGCTCTTTGCAGAGCAGTACAGCTGATTTCATTCCTCTGCACCTCTTTCCAAATTCCTCCTAAACTATTTACTTCCAGATGGTTATCACAGGATCTTTTGCTGATCACTTTAAACATGTGTCCTGTGTCCTTGATCCATTTTTAATTGGTTTCAATTTGCCTTTTTTTTAAATCCAGATGTTGAACTCTTTTATATATATATTTTTTTTAAATCCCATTGGCATCTTGACTTGAATGAAGGTGAATGCCGTCTCTACCTTCTCTAGTCTGCCCATGTAACTAAAAACCATTATCCTTGAATCATTCTGAAAATCACGGGCAGTCACGATGTGATGTTCTGGACTTGATAATGTGATGTACTCTAATTGGGGAAAGTGTTTTATAAAACACATGTTATAAAGATTCAACATAATCTTGATTTTACACCTCGTGCTTTGATTTTAAAACAAACGTTGATCCTTGAGCAACTGTATTCTCAACATATTTTGCCATTTCAAAGGTCAATTTATTTTTCCAGCAGTGTTGTTGAATCTCCCCGTGGAATTGTTTTGTTTAGTCCAGGTTGTCTCTTTTCAAACAACGTGTATCACCTTGCTTTTCTCAGCATTAAATTTCGTCTACCATGTCATCCAACTCTCACACTATTGCATCCACCTTGTGATTTGGTAACTATATCTGTGTGCAGTTGTGGCCTTTTTAATATTTTATCGTTTCATCACGACCTATGTGCTCTATACTCTTGTCCTCATTGACTTCTTTAGAATTACTTTGCCCAGGTTAGGTGCTTTTGTCCTGCCCCCTGGCCTAAATAAGTAGGCTTTCAACCTCACCTGCACTTATTTTACCACAGATAAATGGACCTATTGACTAGTCCTTTGAGGGAGGGGTAGGTGGGCTCTTTCAGCTTCTTTGAACTTTCGATCATTTCGTCCTGGTATTTTCTCAAGTTTTTCCCCTTGAATTTATCTCTGCTGTCCCTTGATTGCTCTCAGATGGAGAATTTCACATTTGCAGCACTCCCTGTGTATACATTTTCCCAAATTATTTTTGCTTTGCAGCTACTTTTATATTTATGACTGCAAGTCTCTACTCGGGGTACCTCTGCCTTATCTTTTTTCATTGGAGAAAATACTTTGGCCTGTTTCCTCACATGTGACTATTTGATGGTTACAGTATCACGCTCAATATTTTTGCTCATAAGTGCATAATTTCTGTGATGAAGAAAACTTTGCAATGTATTCACAGTGCAATGCAGCCATGATTTAACATAATCATTTGGAACACAAATATAAGCGAGTGACATTTTGCTGCTCGCATGTAATCCTTTGTGCTGATTTTTGGGTCCGTCTGTTCACCAAAATTAAAATGTTCCCTTTTGGATGGATAGTAACAGATTCACCAATGTCATACAAGGCTAGCTGCTAAAGTTGGCTTTTATTCCTTTAATTATTGGGATTCGTTTATTTTAAATGCCTCTTAAATTTGTGGGGGGGGAAATGTCCTCTTGGAAGAATCCAGGGATAGTGTTACCAATTTAGAAAAAGGATTTGGCCATCACTTTCTTTTAACTTTGGGACAGGGAAAATGGGGGCACCTTATCTTGCTTCAAAAGCCACTATGTTGAAAATAGAACACCCTGGTGTTTTTCCTGGAGGTATTGAAAACAGAGTAAATTGATTTGAGTTACGATCGGCCATTCACCAATTAAATGGCAAACACTTCTCGGAGTTGTATACCCTGCTCCTGACTTTTCACACTTTGTGTCAGAAAGTGAATTGTTCTTTCAGTAAACTTCAGGAATCATGGTGAACAGACTTTGGTTATCATTGTGCAGGAAGGGACAGCAGCTGCTGGTTTGAACTGTAGGTAGACACAAATTGCTGGAGTAACTCGGGCAGCATCCCTGGAGAAAAGGAATGATCCAATTTCTTCTTTCCAGAGATGCTGCTTGTTCCGCTCAGTTACTCCAGCATTTCGCCTATCTTTTGCTACAATTGTATGTCTATCAAATGTCTGCTTGGTTGCTGCAAATTCTTACTTTTCGCTGATTCTTTCACAGATATCTTCTTGAACAAGATTTTCCAGGAATGCGAATCGGGCCTGAGCCCACGACTGACTGCTTCATTGCGGTAATGAATGGGGATGTGGAAGGTGTCATTCCAGGAAATGCTCTGGTGGTGGATCCAAAAAAGCCATTCCGGAAGCTTAATGCCTTTGGCAATGCCTATTTGAACAGGTTTGTCACAATCCTGTTAAGAGTTAATTATAATATTGGGGGAATGTAATGTGTAGGGCAAGTCAATAGGAGACAATGTGGCTGGCAAGTAAATAGGAGAGGATGAGTACAAAGACAATTTTGACAGCTGACTACTTCTATCTTTGGTAGTTAAGTTCAATGGTAAATACAAGAATGAATAACATTCAACCAGTACTTGATAATACAGTTTTCTAACTTCAATCCATTGCAACAAAAACATCAATAAATCAAGTTTAACATTCCGGCTTCAGAAATTACACTAAGTAAAGTGGTTACAGCATTGATATTGAAGCCGGTCTTGGTGTTTGTAGGCTGAGTATTCCAATTAACAATACATCTTTTGCTGGTAGACACAAAATGCTGGAGTAACTCAGCGGGACAGGCAGCATCTCTGGAACAAAGGAATGGGTGACGTTTTGGGTCGAAGCAGGGTCCCTGCCTGAAACTTCACCCATTCCTTCTCTCCAGCGATGCTGCCTGTCACGCTGAGTTACTCCAGCATTTTGTGTCTACCTTTGATTCAAACCAGATCTGCAGTTCTTTCTTATAGATCTTTTGCTTCTCATTTTAGGAACACAACGTATATTCCTTAAGTACTGTAATTCCTTAATATTGTTGCATTAAAACTTTTTTTTCAGTTTGTACTTCCAATCTTTAGGACGTGGATTAGTTTTATCTCCATTTATGAGCAAACTTGCACCTTGTTTAAAAGATATTATGGTAGAGTAGGTTTCAAAGCATTTTTAATCTGCATGTAGATAAGGTTGCTTTTAAATCCAATCAGTTTCTAGAAACTGGTTGTTCATTGAACTTTCCCCGAATGTTTGTCCTTAATGTGCATTTATAATTGCTTTTAAATGTTATCAACTGGCTTTAAAATGGCCTAGTCTGAAAATAAGGGGACCTTGGGATCAAACATATTCAGCTAATAACCTTTATGTACAGAAATGTCCAAGCATTATAGATGTAGTTCGAAGGCCATTAAACATTTAGTTGGGCTGTTAAATGCGTTTGAATAAGAGCAAAGGAATTAAATTAGAGGAGCAGCAGTAATTGAGTGATTTGTTGGAATGGGTTCAAATAATATGATGCATATTGATTTTTGTGCTGGGCAATCAAATATTTTTTAGTTGGCTGTGGCTTGATCAGTAAAAACAATGTAGCAGCATTTTTTCTTGAACTGACTTTTCTTTTTGCCCTGTTTTAGAGTCAGTCACATATCATGCTGACATGCCCTTCTGCCTAACTTATCCATGCTGGCTAAGAAGCCTCAACTAAGCTTGTTCCATTTATCCGTGTTTGGTCCCTTCTCTCTAACCCTTTCCATACATGTACCTGTTGAATGTCTTTTAAATGGTATTGTACCTCCCTCAACTACTTTTAATGGCTGACTCATTCCATATATCCAACACCCTCTGTTTGGAAATAGTTGCCCCAAGAATTTGTATTATACCTATGCCCTTTATTTCCATACCCTGGGAAAAAGGCTATGTGCATTCACCTTGTCTATTTGTCCTGTGCATTTGTACACTTCAATAAGATCATCCCTCAGTACCTGCAGTCCAAGGAACAAAGTCCTAACCTGCCTAACCACTCCCCCCTCTCCTTCAGAGCCTCAAATGCTGGTAACATCCTCATAAATCTTCTCTGCACTCTTCCAGCATAATGGATATTTTCACTAGCAGGGTGACCAACACTATCACAGTACTCCACATGCTTTCTACCAACATCTTGTTCAACTGTAACATAACATCCTAACTTGTACTCAATTTCTTTACTGATAAAGGCCAGCATGCCAAAAGACAACTTTGCCATCCTATTAATCTGTGACACAACTTTCAGGGATCTTTGTAAATATACTCCCAGATCTCTGCTCTTCAACACTCCCTTGGCCCCTACCATTCACTGTGAAGGCCCTGCTCTAGTTTGACTTCCCAAAATGTAACACCATGCACTTGCCTGAATCAAATGCCGCAGCCAGCCCTTGGCCCACGCCCTGTTGATTAAGATCCCTCGAATTCTTGATAACCAACTTCATTGTCTATGATACCACCAAGTTTAATTTAATTTGCAAACTTATTAATCATGCCTTGTATATTCTTATCTAAATTGTTGATACAGATGACAAACAGCAATGGTGCGCCTTGTGGACTGGGCCCAGCACTCCTCATTAAGGCACACCATTAGCCACAGGCCTCCAGTCTGGCAAATAATCTTTCATCCATCACCCTCTGCTTTCAGCATGAAGCCAATTCTGTATCTAGTTGGTTAGTTCTCCATGGGTCCCATGCAATCCAAATTTGCAGAGCAGCCTATCACGCAGAACCTCATCAAAGGCCTTGCTGAAGCTATAGGTGATGTTTATAGCCCTGTCCTTGTTAATCCTCTTGGTTGCTTCTTCAATAAAACTCAATCCAATCTATAAAACATTATCTCCCATGTACAAAACCATGCTCACTACGTCTAATCAATTCCAGTCTTTGCAAATGCATGGATATACATCTTAGGCCTCAGACTCATGTCCTGCAATTTGTCTAACACAGATATTAGATATTTTTTTTTAGTCTCCCAACTATGCCACTCCATAATATCTAACATCTGGCAATGCAGAACAAATGTAATTATATAGTCAATTTAGATAGTTACAAAATATTGCAATACTCCCAGTTTGTTTGGCATTTGCAGTATTTCTAGAATTCCAAATCAATTTGTAATTTTCTGAAATGAAACACGGTAATCGTTTGCAGGCCATTTTGCATTTCTAAATTCTGCTAGGCAGTTTGAAAATGATTCACACCAAGGATCTGTGGGATGATGTCATTCTTTCAACTGAATTTCAGCAGCACAATGTGTAGGAAGGAACTGCAGATGCTGGTTTAATCCAAAGAAGGACACAAAATGCTGGACTAACTCAGCGGGACAGGCAGTATCTCTGGAGAGAAGGAATGAGTGACGTTTCGGGTCAAGACCCTTCAGACCCCTTTTCTTCAGCAGCATATATATATCAATCGTGTATAAATCTATATATCTATATGTCCTGATTTGACTTTCACCCCTGCTGCCACCATCCCAGAACACTCCTACTCTGCTGCTGATCACTTCTGAGGCTTGGATCCAAATATCCCGCAATGATTCTGAAAAGGGTCTGGACTCGAAACATTACATAATCCTTTTCTCCAGAAATATGCTGTCTGATCTGCTGAGTTACTCCAGCCTTTTGTGTCTCTCAACAATTCCCTTAAATCGTGCCTCCATCTGCAGCAACCTCCCATCTCAGTCCTTGCTGTCTCCTCCCCTTCCTCAGCTCCCCTGCTGTCTCCTCCCACCCTCCAGCCTTCCGGCTACTCCTCCTTTTCCCTTTCTTGTCCCCACCCACCCCCACCCCTGATCAGTCTGAAGAAGGGTTTCGGCCCGAAACGTTGCCTATTTCCTTCGCTCCATAGATGCTGCTGCACCCGCTGAGTTTCTCCAGCTTTTCTGTGTAACCTCCCATCTTAACTTGTTGCTGCACTTATTCTCGACTGCAATCCTGGTTTTAAAATCATGTTAATTCTTTGATAACTAATCTCTGCATTCAAGATTTTAACGTGGGACTTTTCTTTCACTTGAAACAAAGCATTGTACTGTTTACTGAAATGGCATGACACTCAGGCATTTAGATTGCCATTGAGGAAATTCTTTACTTAATACAAATGAAGTAAATGTTTTTGTATTCTATTTTTCCCCATTTGTCTTAGTAATACAGTACGGAAACGGGCCCTTCTGCCCAATTTGTCCATGTAAGGTCTCATCCATTTTTCTGTGTCTTCACGTGCACCCAGGCCCTTTTGACCCATCATCCACCCCCTGGCCTTCACTGGCTCACAATTTAAGTTGGTGCGACCCATGTTGTCCCCAAATCAATGTAATTAAACTCTGCTTAAATAGAGCAAATCACTGAATGCTAGATAAGTAATATTAATTCTTGTGTTTAAATCGTGAAAGCAGCAGCTGAAGGAAGATAAATTAGAAATCTGCACTGCAGTTCGGGTATATTGGTGGAGGGATTCTACGTAGTAGGATGTAGACATTTGATGCTTTGAAGAACTTTGTTGGGTTCAAATTGAACTTGCCACTGTAGTCATAGGCAAGGGAAAATCCAAAGTTGTAAACCAATTACCATAGATTAGGCCATCTGTGTGTGATTTAAAACCCTATTAAACCCCGCTATCGTATGCCTCAAATCTGTCTGAAGAAAGGTCTCAACCCCGAAAAGTCACCCATTCTTTCTCTCCAGAGATGCTGCCTGGCCTGCTGAGTTACTCCAGCATTTTGTCTTCCTTCATATCCATATAACATTTTATTTTGGCAGTGGTTAGCTGTGTGTACTGCAAGTAATTTGAATGTGGTAATTTGGGTGCAATCCAAATTTTAATCTCACTGCTCTGACCTGAATTATTTTATTAACTCCAGATTCAAGGCTATGATTCTGTTCTGTGCCTTGTTACTTTGAATGAATTTCTAAATTATGAAACTGAATAATGTATTTCAATTTGCAGCCTCCCTTTTATTTTACGACATTTGATCATTGCCGGCAAATTTGGTATTAATTGCCCTTGAAAAGGTGTTTGAATTACTGTCTTCGAATAACTAAACAGTCAGAACCGTTTTTTTTATCATCTGGGTGGAGATTTCAGATGGGAAAGCATAGCTTTAAGGTGGAGGGGCAAAGCTTAAAGGAGATCTGCAGGGCAAGTTATTTTTTGAGGGTGTTGGGTCCCTGGAATGCACCGCTTGGGCTAGTGGTGGTGAAGACAGATACGATAGTGGGATTTAAGAGGGTTATGATGCAATAGTACTTTATTTATCCCAGGAGGGAAATTGATCTGTCAACAGGCATAAAAACACAAAATACATGGAACTAGAAATTAAAATGACAAGTGGACAGGATTGGGGATGTGCAAATGATTGGGGTGTCAGTCTCAGTCTACCCAACGACATGACTATCCATGTTTTAGAGGCATCCAGATTATTTGTAGGCAGTGGAGATAAGTTTACATTAGTTTAGAGGGACAGTGTGGAAACAGGCCTTCAGCTCACTGAGTTGGCGATCCCTACACATTAACACTAATCTACTTATGTTTGCATTGTGTTCGATATGAACATTGTGTGCTAAAGGGCCTGCTCCTGTGCTGTATCGTTCTATGTACAGCCTTCAGGTGCAAGTGTTCCTGTGTGCTATTGTTTGGGATGGGGAAAATCCCTTACTTTCAATTCAGTGACAATATTTCCTGCCAAGTGTGATTTTAGAGGGTTATCTGTAGTAGTGATTGTTACCATATTGCCCGCTATTGTTGGCAGCAGGTATAGATTTGGACGATGCTACTTAAGTGGATTTTATAGATGGTGTATTTTAGCACCAGTGCACTGGTAATGCAGAAAATAAATGTTTTGTATGCTTACAATAATTATAAAAGCTTGATCAACTACTTTGTTTCATTGTTTTGTTTTACCCTTTGTATTTTTTTGTTGCTCTAAAGCTTATTCCAATTTCTTTGTAATTGAGCAATATTTTGAATACAAATATGCTTGGATATTTGTCGTGGCTCTGGTTTCTCAGTACGTAACTGTGTAAACCCCACTTTTGTTTATTGCACTTAATAGATTCATCAGTATTCTTGCTTAGACACTATGACAGCTTTAGATTTGGGATGCTTTTGGATGTCAAATAGGGGGGCTAGAAATCTGTATTCTATTATCTTAATTACTAGAGTGCCCTCCATAATGTTTGGGACAAAGAACCATCATTTATTTATTTGCCTCTGTACTCCACAATTTGAGATAAGTAATAGAAAAAGTCACATGTGGTTAAAGTGTACATTGTCAGAATTTATTAAAGGCCATTTTTATATGTTTTGGTTTCACCATGTAGAAATTACAGCTGCGTTTATACATAGTCCCCCCCATTTCAGGGCACCATAATGTTTGGGACACATGGCTTCACGGGTGTTTATAATTGGTCAGGTGTGTTTAATTGCCTCCTTAATGCAGGTATAAGAGAGCTCTCGGGACCCTAGTCTTTCCTCCAGACTTTCCATCACATTTGGAAACTTTTACTGCTGTTTATCAACATGAGGACCAAAGATGTGCCAATGAAAGTTAAAGAAGCCATTATGTCTGAGAAACAAGAATAAAACACTGGTGAGCTTGTTAATCACAAAGGGACTGGCAAGCCAAGGAAGACCAACACAGCTGATGACAGAAGAATTCTTTCTATAATAAAGAAAACCTCCCAAACACCTGTCCAACAGATCAGAAACACTCCTCAGGAGTTGGGTGTAGATTTGACAATGCCCACTGTCCGCAGAAGACTTCATGAACAGATATACAGAGGCTACACTGCAAGATGCAAACTGCTGGTTAGCCGCAAAAATAGGATGGCCAGGTTTGCCAAGAAGTTCTTAAAAGAGCAACCTTAGTTCTAGAAAAAGGCCTTGTGGACAGATGAGATGAAGATTAATTTATATCAGTGATGGCAAGAGCAAAGTATTGAGGAGAGGAGGAACTGCCCAAGATCCAAAGATACCACCTCATCTGTGAAACACAGTGGTGGGGGTGTTGTGGCCTGGGCATGTATGGTTGCTGAAGGTACTGGCTCACGTATCTTCATTGATGATACAACTGCTGATGGTAGTAGCATAATGAATTCTGAAGTGTATAGACACATCCTATCTGCTCACGTTCAAACAAATGCCTCAAAACTCATTGGTCGGTGGTTCATTCTACAGCAAGACAATGATCCCAAACATACTGCTAAAGCAACAAAGGAGTTTTTCAAAGCTAAAAAATTGTAAATTCATGAGTGGCCAAGTCAATCAACCAAGAAGTATAAAATTGACATTTATTAAAATCTGACAATGTGTGCTTTAACCACGTGTGATGGCTTTTTCTATTACGCATCTCAAATTGTGGATTACAGAGGCAAATAAATAAATGACAGGTCTTTGTCCCAAACATTATGGAGGGCACTATATCCATGAACTGCTGCCTTGTAATGTTTTTTCAAAACATCTTGCCTCCCAATTGAGCTGTTGTTCAAATGTTTTGGTTGTCTACCCGTCTTTTAGTCCCCCCCCCCCCCCCCCCCCCCCCCCCCCCCCCCCCCCCCCCCCCCCCCCCATTGTTTCAACATTATTCCTCCACCACCCCTATTTTTATTTCTTCCAACGATTTCCTCTGTTTTAACTGACAGGATATAATGGATGGTCCAGCCTCTAGTTGTTCTTTGCCCTGCAGGAAGTCATTGTGTTGAGCATGTTGGCATGGATGATTTCCTGTAGAATATCTAATTCTAGCCTGTCTTCACTTTGTTTTCACTGATCTGTATTACTCGGCCTCTACGTTGTCACAGCAGAGTTGCAAGTTGTTGGACGGTTTTCAATTCGACCTCTAGTTCAAGGTCTGATTTGGAGATGCTTCTGGCAGATGTGTCAGTTTTTGTAGACTCATTGATACACCTGCAGGGGTCACTCATCACTGACCCTCTTGACGGTCTCCGTGACTGATGACACCAGTTTATCTGAAGCAAAAATTTAAATTGAGGAAACCACATATTAATAGTAAGATAAAATGAGAACTTACCAGTTTGAAGTTTGATTTTTATTTTATGAGGAGTAACGTTGAGGGATTACGTGAAGAACCTGCCAGCCCGCATGCGCGTCAATCTTCAAAGCAGTGGTGTGAAATCACAGATAACAGATGATGAACTGAATATAGTAAGATTTCGGGAACTTAGAACTACCAGCTGATCTTTATGAGAGAGGGTTGGAAGCGGAGGGCACGTAATCCCTCAACGTTACTCCTCATAAAATAGAGATCAAACTTCAAACTGGTAAGTTCTCGTTTAATCTTACTATTTACTTCGTAATCACGTGAGTGACTACATGACGATTTTGAAGCTCTGTGATTTCATGCCGTGGAACGAGTCCATACATCACTCACTGCATCGATTGACCAAGGGTGAGTGGACATTAATAATGCTATCAGACATAACATAGATTTAGACATGCTGATGCTTTTTAATGAACAAAATGACAATAGTAACCCCTCTCATCCGGGAGGGAACTATAAACAGAACTAATAAAATAGTGGGCAATACCTTTGTTCTGGCAATGGGTTTGTTATAAAATGTTTGAAAAAACGTTTGTTTGACCATCCTGCAGTCGCTAGGATGTGGTACAGTGGACGTCCATAACCCTGCTGCTGGAACTGTTGCAGCCCTGGTGGAGTGAGATTAAAAAAAAAGTTAGTGTTCACTCCTGCACAAGCCAGAACTCGTTTAACCTCCTGGAGATGGTCTGTACAGATACGTTCTTATGAGGTGGTTAGTGAACTGTAGCTAACCAACATTGCTATATCAGTGCCCCTAAGGTTCTAGTGACCTTCTAAGTACATTGCTGTAAATGACATGTTAACAATATTCCATTTGATGTCCAGTAAACTACTTTCATTATGTGGAGTGGAGTACAAAATCCAATGCAGTTTGATGCAAAAAGCTGGAGTAACCCAGTGGGTCAGACAACATCTCTGGAGAAAAGGAAAATAAACCCATTTTAAACCTCTTCATTTCTAACTGCCTGCATGATGTCAATCGTCCCAACTTTTCCACTCCCCTTGCATAGAAACATAGGAAGTAGGTGTGGGAGTAGGCCATTTGGCCCTTCGTGCTAGCACCGCCATTCAATATGATCTTAGCTGGTCATCCAGATTCAGTACCCTGTTCCTGCTTTTTCCGCATATCCCTTGATTCCGTTAGCCATAAAGAACTGAATCTAATTCTTGCTTAATTACCTACTCTAACCTCACCCCTTCTGAACATCCAGACCTCTACTCACTCTACAGCAGCCCTGACATTATCATCAAACCGTCGACAAGGGAGGTGCTGTGATAGTCTGGCGAGTTGACCTCTACCGCACTGAGGCCAGGCGCCGGTTCTCGGACACCTTCTACTTATCCTTGGGCCATGACCCCACCGATGAGCACCAGGCCATAATCTCGTAGACCATTTCTGATTTTATCACTTCTGGCTGTTAGCCCTCCACAGCCTTCAACCTTATCGTTCTCGGTTTAACATTCTTATAATCCATAAACACAATTACCCTGGCAGACCCATTGTTTCTGCCTGCTCCTGTCACACATAACTCTATTCCATCCTCTCCCCCCTGGTCCAATCCTTCCCGACCTATGTCCAAGACACCTCACACGTCCTTTGTCTCTTTAATGGCTTCTGCTTTCCGAGCCCCCACTCCCTCATGATGGATGTCCATCACTCTACACCTCCATCACCCACCAGGAAGGTCTTAAAGCCATCTGTTTCTTCCTTGACCACTGAACCAGCCAATTTCCTTTTTTAATTTCCTTCCTACACACCCAATGCAATTTGTCTGCCTAATTGCTTGCTCTCTTCATGTGTTAACGCTGCATTTTTGAACCAGCACAACCAAGCCCCTATTGCGCATTGAGCTCTCTGTGCAAAAAACAATAGATGTTTTTGCTCCTTTTCTATTTTCATTTTCCTTAATTTTACTTTCCAACTCTTTACTCACTTATTCACCTAACGTGTTTGCAGAATATTTCTCTTTGTTTCCCACTTCACCTTTTGTACCAAGAGAAAACCTGAAAACATTGACTTGGTTGAAGGCACGGATGCAATAAGCGAGTTCGGTATTCCGAAAAGTGCAAGGAATCATGGGATTTGTCAAAGGTCGTTTGTGATAAAGAAAAAGCAAATAAAGCGCTGGCTGTATAAACTGTGTATAAATTGTCAACTATTCTAGCAATGAATTATCTAGAATTCTGTCAACTCAATAGCTTCCTTTATTGTTTTGCTGTTCAGCCACTATTTACAATCCCAGTTCTAATTCAGTTAATTAATCTAAGATTAAGAGATTTCAAAAAATTAAAGAAATTATTAATTTTCATTTAATCCTTAATGTGTTTGCTACTGGAATAAGAAAATATTACTTGTTTGAAACATTTTCTTATCTTTATTTGTAATTTCTGTGTAAATATTTATTTAATCTGAGGAACAGGGGTGCCAGGTAGCGGGAGAGCGGAGTGTAACAGCAAGAGAGAGGGGGCAGATGTGAGTGGGTATCGGGGGGAGAGACTGGACCGGCAGAGAGACATTCTCGACAGCTGAGCTGTTGCATGTGTACAGACCTGCGTTTCATCCATAGTCAGGATTTCCAGCTGTTGAATTGCTACTGGACTATCCCTGTCCTCTCCCGAGTGTCCCATCCTTGTCTGGGGGTGGCTGGAGATGTCTGGGTGACCCTGGACTGATGGGACATCGGAGCAGTGGCGGCCCCAGGCTTACAGCCAGCATGAAGAAGAAGCGCGAACTCCAGCTCAACTCTGCTCCAGCTCCCAAGAAACCTGTTCCCCGACGGGCCAGGCACCGTCAGTTGCACCTCTTGCCTTATCCAGTGGCTGTCGTTTAACCCCCTCAGTGCAGGCGAAAGCCGAGGACCAGTCATCAACGGGGATACACACAAAACGCTGGAGTAACTCAGCGGGACAGGCAGCATCTTTGGAGAAAAGGAATAAGTGATGTTTCGGATCGAGACCCTTCTCCAGAGATGTTGCCTGACCCGCTAAGTTACTAAAGCATTTTGTGTATATCACTGTTGATAATTTAAAAAGTGATAATATTAAAAGTTTTGCAGGAACCCAAGTTCAAATGACTACGAAGTATTTGGAAGTTGTAGATTAATGCCTGGTCAAGAAATGGTGCTGAGTTACCCCATCCCGGTCTTCAGCTGCTGCATTCCAATAGTGTAACTTTATTTGCGTGCATTAATATTTAAATTGTTTGCCTTTGAAATTCATTATTAATGAATACTCAATAATGAAATACTTGTTTTCTAGATTTATGTGCGCCCAGTTACCGAATCCTGTGCTTGAAAGCATTAGCATAATTGACACGCCTGGTATCCTTTCAGGAGAAAAGCAGCGCATCAGCAGAGGTAAGGTCTTAAACGTGATGCATGGTTCCTATTAAATAAAATATTACAATTGCTTATGTTTTATTACGTGATGAGACGGCGGCACTGGATGCTTGTTTAGTGCAGTCTCTCTTTCTCTCTCTCTGTGCCAAGCAAAATATACCCATGATTGATATTCAGTCAGAAATGTGAGCTCTCATCACGAAAACTAGAAATAATTGTCCTCAAAACTTTAGTTTTAAGAGACACTGGGTGTTGTTTGCTCACTGTCAGCACACTGGCTACATTTCCAATAGTTCATAGAAGGTGCATTGAATTTGTACAGTGAAGGATGTGGGACGGAATTTTCTAGATTATTGATTTTACCCTGGATACTATAATGCTGAACCAAATTACTTGATTCCTTTTACGTACTCGATGTAGAATTACCTTGAAAATCAGCATCTATTATTTCCTGAAGTAATTATTTGCAGTACTGATAGGTGAAGCGTATTTTTTTTTTACAGGTTTAGTGGTAAGCCTTAGAGTGGAATGAGGAACAGAAGGACCTTGAGTAAGTCCACAGATCACTATAAATCAGGGGGTCGGCAACCTACGGCTCCCGGGCCGAATCCGGCCCGTAACTCGAAATCATCTGGACGGCAGGTGTATTTTTTTTTCTTTCCTCAATCTTCCGGCCCGCAGACTTGCATCATCTCCAGTACCTGGAATGTTTAAGGAAGAACTGCAGATGCTGGAAAAATCGAAGGTAGAAAAAAATGCTGGAGTGAGTTTCTTCTGGAAACAACTAGAAGGTGATTTGGTTGTACCGCTTCCTGTGCAAAGCCGCCGGCACAGCCGCACACCTTCTGTGTCTGGGCTTCACTGTCGGGATCGGGGTTGTCAGTAGGGCGGGGATGAGTGAGTATGATATTTATGCTCAGTCCTCGATGGGGCGGGATCTATGTGAACACGTGATTTGATGCCTTCCATCGGGGGCTGGGTCCATGTTTACACGTGATAGATGTGGCCCGCCATCCGCTCAGACATATGTCCTGGCCCTTTGGCAGAAACGGTTGCCGACCCCTGCTCTAAATGGTAGCACAGGAAGATAGTTTGGTGAAGGCAGCAGATGGGATGCTGGCCTTCATTAACTGGGGCACAAAATACAAGATCTTGGAGGTCCTGGAACAACTTTATAAAATATTAGTTTGTGCAAAATAATGCATTTTAAGAAGTTAATCTTGACCAGTGCATACATGGGGTGGCACGGTGGCACAGCAGTAGAATTGCTGCCTTACAGCGCCGGAGACTGGTTCAATCCTGTCTATGGGTGCTATCTGTACAGAGTATGTACGTTCTCCTCGTGACCTGCGTGGGTTTTCACCGGGTGCTCCGGTTTCCTCGCACACTCCAAAGATGTACAGGTTTGTTGGCTGATTGGCTTGGTAAATTTGTAAATTATCCCTAGTGTGTGTGTAGGATAGTGTAAATGGGTGGGGATCGCTGGTCGGGTGGACTCAATGGGCCAAAGGGCTTGTTTCCACACTATCTCTAAAACAAAAAAAAACTAAAACTTAAATACAGTGAATGGCAGTGTTGTGGAACATACCTAATATAATGTCAACCAAAATTAAGATGTTATTTGTGTGAGCAAGAAATAGTTCAAATTGTCCATGATATGGGATTAGTGGTCATCTTGATGTTTTGACATAAAGGCATTGCTAACATACCACTCTTTCAGCCAGATTTTCTTCTTAATTCAATACTTTTACGGTAAATCTACAATTGCTCTGCTTTTAAAATTGCCTGCTTCATGTTGGCTTCCGTTTCTAAACGGACATTCAGATTACCAAAATCTCATCTGCATCGAGCATGTGATATCGAAGGTAGCTGTGCGTTTGTGTCTTTGTATTTCATCCTTTTCTAATACATTCCAATGCTCACCTTTTGGTTGCAACTATGGTACGATTGGAGAGATTTGTTCTTAAGTCTGTAATTACATAGTTTTTGGAAAATGTACCAAAAAAAAGTTGATGTTCACCAGGAGGATCTCTGGGATCTCAAAGGAAACAGATCTTATTGAGAAGCCCTTGACCGGTAATTTAAATGTTAGTTATTGTGACAAATGTTGTTCTTTGAAAAGGTCTCTCATAGCAGATGTATTCATTTGGAGAGGATTTTATTATTCTAAATTACAATAATTCAGCTGGGGGGAGAGGGAGCAGGCACATTAATTTTCCCAACCTTTTCTCGCTTTTGCCTTTTATATTCCATTTAACATGAGCCATTTTCATTCAATCTCCTAGAATTCTTCAACCAACCTCTGCACTATTATTGTGTTTTTTTTAATATCCTGAACTTTTTGTTGTCGGGTGACTCTTCGGTAAGTGTCTACTTTGGTGTCCCGCTACTTTGATGCTTTTTTAAGGAATTTCCGTGATTCTATCCCACTTCTTCTTTTTCTATATTGTTAATAAAATAATCCTCATAAATAAAGATTAAACCTTAAATGAATAAAGTGTTATTTATTTATTTTCTTTACCAATGTTTGATGCCCCCCCCCCCCCCCCCCCACCACCCCAAGCTGCATGTTCCGATGGAAATTTCAAGTCGGCATATTTATTTAATGGGGGATCTATCTGAAATTAAAATACTTTTAAACGGTAGATATTAATAATTAAAACTAGACTAATTGGACCTGTTGGGTCCCATGTTCACACGGGAGGGTTGGTCCCCCAACGCAATATTCCACCTCTGCACCAAATCCAATATTGGTGGCCAGTGGGGGGGGGGGGGGGGGGGCTGGCTTTCTGAAGTGCTAGTATGGGTATTGTGAGCCAAAGGGACTGGTTTCCAGAGGACTAGTATGAACATTGTGGGCCGAATGGATTCTTGGGCTAGCAGCTCTGTCAGGCCTGGTGGGCTGGCAGCACAGTCACTCAGGCCTGGTGGGCTGGCAGCTCAGAAACTGCCAGAAATTCTGCCCAAAACAGGTGAGAGACTCAGAGAGAGAGCAGGGGGAGAGGGTGGAGAATCAATTTAAAACATTTTTCATCGTTTTCTGCAGATCACAGCAATGAAGGAGGAAAAACAGGAAGCCAATTAAGGGAGGGAGAAAAATACTGGGGTGAGGTTTAATACTTGCAGGGGGAATACTTACTGATGGGCTGAAGGGACTCCTAGGCTAGTACAGACCTGGTGGGCCGAATGGGCTTTTTACAATTTTAAAATCTGAGTGAAATCTCAGTGAAAGGCACTTTTTCAGGACTTTTCCTGGCGTGGCACGGGCCTTTTGGGCCAAAATATTCCTCCTGGGCACATACGGGCATTTTGGGCAAAAGGGACTGGATTCTTGGAAAATAGGGGCCTTGTGGGCTGATAAGTGGTTTCAGGCAGGCCAAACAACTCATTTCATTTCCATTTCAATTTCAAACACAGGGCAGGCCAAACAGCTCATTGCATTTTTATTTCATTTCCATTTCCATTGCGGTTTCAAGCACAGGGCAGGCCAAATAGCTAATTGCAGTTTCATTTCTATTTCCATTGCAGTTTCAAGCACAGTCTAGGCCAAACAGCTCATTGCATTTTCATTAAGGGCTAACACATCATTTATTGCAAGTACTTTGCTGACTCGCAGTTCAGTTGATTCACAGCTTAAAATCACAGTTGTGGCCTCTCCCTCGCGATCTTCCAGAGTGACTGACTCGCGTCCAGGCGTCTGGGGTTTTATAGTCCTGCCCCCACCCCCGGAAGGAGTATTATCTTCATCGTGGTGATTGACAGGCGAGAGGACGAGAAGATTGGAGTCATTTACCATCGCGCAGCTTTGTTGAGCCGTCCCACGTGGCTAAACGCGAACTTCCGACCTCAAAAGACCGCGGAATTCAAAAGTCCCCTACCTTGTGAATTTCTCCTGATTCGCGGGACGAGAAGCATGTGAAAACTCAGTTTCTTGCTGCATAGCGGGTACTTTATTCAGCGCCATTCCCGAACGGAGCTGAACACTTAGAAAATAAAAAAAATAATTATTTTTCGATTTGTTCTGGAGATATGCCATTCGTCCAAATGATATGGCCATGCATGGCCTTCCGGCGAGGCCATCCTGGGCAAAGTGGAATCATGGGATATGGGGAGAAGGCAGGCACTGGTTATTGATTGGGGACGATCAGCCATGATCACAATGAATAGCGGTGCTGGCTTGAAGGGCCGAATGGCCTCCTGCACCTATTTTCTATGTTTCTAAAGACTTGGGCCACCATTCCCGTTACGGCCACATCCGCACCATTCCCCTCACGGCCCCATCAAATCTCCATCTATTTCCAGCTCCAGCTCCAGCCGGATGCAAAGCCATCACAGCTGTCTCCACTCCCCATGACCCGATGTCCCTCTCCACGCCTGGCTCTCTTCAACCTTTGTCTCCCCTGCCCACCGGGGAAACATTGTTTGTAGGAAGCTGGTGAAAAGTTGTGATGGTTACCATTCTTGCTGAAAATCACCATTTTTATCGGCAGTAAACTGTTACAAAGGTTTAAAATCAGTGTTAGATGTGGTTTATTTGAGGAAGATACTCTATAATTTGAAAGATTGTGACAAGAAATTGATTTTATATTCTTAAATATAACTATTTTGCAGTGTTCATCATTAAATAAAAAAAGACGTATATGACTGAATGCAATGGGCAATCTGGAAAAAGAAGAGGAAAAGATAAATTATTCTCTAAAAGATTGCGGAAAACATTTTTTGCCCATAGTAGAGATGTTCATCTATGTGAAACAACATTCAAAGTTGCAAACATATAGGTTTTATTTTGGGGTTTCCGGAAACTTAAAAGTAGACACTTACTAAAGAATCATCCTGTCATGGAGTTTACAGCATACTATACTTGCATAGCATGTATGCTGCTGCAAGTAAGAAATGTGTTGTTCTGTTTCGGGACATGACATTAAAACACTCTTGACTCGCTGCACCCCATCTCAAAGGTCTCTTTGTTCTTGTTAACCAGTGTGGTTTTGTGGTGATTTTTTAAAACCTTATTCACTTTAATGTGTTTCCTGCCCGAACACCCCCACCCCTTCAATTAATCTCTTACTTCCTAGCTCCATGACATTAGACAATAGGTGCAGGAGTTGGCCATTCGGCCCTTTGAGCCAGCACCGTCATTCAATGTGATCATGCACAATCAGTACCTCGTTCCTGCCTTCTCCCCATATCCCCGAGTCCGCTCTGCTCGCGCGCATAGAAATAATAGCCCCATCACCCATGATTACTTAGTTCGGACGATATGCGAATTGTAACAGGTCCATGTTGCGAGGGAGGAAGGCGCAGATGTGTTTCTTCACCAGCCTCTCAAAGCATTTCATGACTACCGAGGTGAGGGCCACCGGACGGTAGTCATTCAGACAGGCTGGGGAGGCATTTTTTGGTACCGGCACAATGATGGATTTTTTGAAGCAGGTAGTGACCACGGACTTGACCAGGGAGAGGTTGAATATTGTAGTGAGCACCGGAGCTAGCTGCGTAGCACAGGACTTGAGTACTCGCCCCGAGATGCCATCGGGGCCTGCAGCTTTCCTCGTGTTCACCCGTATAAGAGCCCTCCTCACATCGTGCTCTGACAGCGAGAATGTGTGCACATTCCTCCCTTCAGCTTCGTTAGCCAGCCCGTTGGCGGTATAGTCAATAGTCGGCAGACCTGGGGTGGTGTTGCCCATCTCAGTTTCTTCCCAGCTGTTATCAGGCAACTGAATCATCCTACCACAACCAGAGAGCAGAGCTGAAGTACTATCTACCTCATTGGTGTAACTCTGACTTTGCTGGCTTTATCTTGCACTAAATGTTATTCCCTTATCATGTATCTATAAACTGTAAATGCATCGATTGTAATCATGTATTGTCTTTCTGCTGACTGGTTAGCGGGCAACAAAAAGCTTTTTATCTGTACCTCGGTACACGTGACAATAAACTGAACTGAAGCTAAGTAACCTCCTTTGCAAACATCCACTCCTGTGAAGCGCTGAGATGCTGCCCTTTTGGGTGGGAACCAATGGGTTGTTTGAAGTTTGCTTTAAGAGTCTGAAATGGAATTATTCTGTTTATCTCAGGAGTTTTTGAGATTACAAAAGAAAGCAACACAATCCCAATTTGTGATGCCCACGCAAAATGTTACGATTGCTGGAATCTTGGGTAGATTAGTGGTGGAGTAACTCAGCGGGGGGCAGGCAGCATCTCTGGATGACATGTATAGACAAGGCCAGCTATACATGTCTTCCAGAGATGCTGTCTCACCCCTTGAGTTTCTCCAACACTTTGACAATGATTCTCGTTTAACGGATAGGAGTTGGCTTTATTGAAATGTTTTCAATAAAATTCAGGGCAGCACCATGACTTGGAAACTGGGTCTTTACTGACTCTCCTTTCAGCAGCTGCTGACACGCCTTCAATTCTCAAGTGCATTGTTACAAGTTTTCATTTGGAACAGATTTTGGCCCATGTGGGGTAATATACAACTGGGTGGATTAGTACAAGTTAAACAAGTGAAATAATGAACACTGTGTCCAAAAATGTGGTGCTGATCAGCTCACCAGTTCCAAATCGACAACGTGGCCGTATTTCTCCGAGGTTCAAGACCTGAATTTGTGGGTGAATGTCTACCCCTACTAAATGATTGTCAGCAATTTCAAGACAACTCCTCGCTTCTCCCTACCCTACCCCACCCCTCCCCCATCCCCAAACAAAGAATGAACCCCAAAGTTGTGGTCAGCGACCTTTTGATGGTTTGCCTGATTTCATTCCAACGAGGGATTCTTTGCAAAATCCTAGCACGCTAATTCAGAATCTCAAGTTCACGTTATCGAGAGAATCCGGAATTCTGCCCAACGAAATTTCGTGGCTGGAACAGAATCAGTAAACTCGAACGAAAATCTAATCTGTTCTCTGCAATAATTCAATACTGTGGCTGGGATCAGAAACAGAATCAGTAAGGCAGGATGGGTCCAGAAAGGTCAATAATCTTTTCTGTTGCAATATCACTTCGCCAGCAATCATCGGTGCCCCGCTCCCTACATGGGCCCTCCACCGAAAACGAGTTACGGGCTGGGGATCATTTGGGTTTGCCTCCTCCCATCAGGGGGCGGTACAATCTTGAGGATGAGGAAAAGCTTTAACACAAGGCAGGCTGAACTCGGAGTCCCGACACAGTGGTCCCTCCGTCCCCAATACATTCTGTATTTTTTATTCTGTAACCTGAATTTTTTTTCTTTGCAATATCTGAATCGCAAAAAACATTTCGTTGTGATACTTGTATTTTTGACAGCTGGTTCATTGATTGGGAATTGGTTTTCAGACAGCTGTTACAGCTGTTATTATCAGATATCTTTGTTGTGCTTATTCAGAGTACTCTCTTTGCGTGATGATTTTACATTGCAGAGCCTTTTAAACTCAGAGCCCAGTGTTCTGACTGGAACGACTGTTGAGTAGGTCAAATGTATGGTGATCTATGACAAATGAGGATAGCTTGTCAATCACAAGTTCTGGGCCAACTTGGTCGCCTGTGGTATGTGTACCATTTGCAGTAAGTGCAGGCCATCACTGAATAAATACCAACGCTTTCAGCGGCACACCCATTTTATGAGTAATAGTTTTCTAAAGAATGCAAGTTAGACTGACCAAGTTCTAAATGCAGTGTGTGCAAAGTTAGAGCACAGCTGTGATAGCTGTGAAGATGATGCAACTTGCCTCACTTTAAGGGGTAGTCATCCAAGATCTAAAGTCTTTTGCACAAGGTATTACTTTGGGTCTCTGTCTGCCCGTTGTAAATGTAAAAATAAATATTCACATACTATTCAGATTTGTTTGAATAGGGGAAAAAAGGTGAACAGTGGCATTTTCATTGGGTTGATATTGTAGTCATTATATTTTGAAGCAATTAATCTAGATTTGATCGGGGGATGGGGAGGGTGCATCTTACAACTTCTACATTTTTAGAGGACAACATTTGGTAGTATTGTGATTACAGCAGACCATAATCAGGCTGGTGAAGAGCGATTTTGTTACAGGATCTATTGAAGTTGAAAGATGACCAATACATCAGACTTCTCTTGCTATCTTAAACACTGGGATGTTGATTATTGCATCCTTGGATCTTTTAGCTTTGTCTCTAACTTTAATACTTCAAAGTGCTGTATTTGTACTAACACCATTTCCTTCAGTTCCACAATGTCACGCGGCTCGTTTTCATTCTGGCAGATATTTTACCTTCAGTGAAAACCTACACAAGTTTTTATTTCCTCTGCCATTTTATTTAATTCCACATTATAAATTATCCCATTTGTTTAAGGGACCCACATTTGCCCTTGCTGGCCATTTCCTTTAAATACACAAATAGAAGCTTTTGGATTCAGTTTTAATTTCTCTCCATTTATTCTCCTTGGGTCTTCCCCTCCTTAATCAATTCCTTGGTGCTTTTCTGATGAAATAGACTGACTGCTGTTTTCGACAGCCGTTTGTTTTAGTATAGTAGTATATTTTTTTCCAGGAAATCTGATTACAGAGTAATTGATTTTTGTATTATAAGTTGCATGTCATTCTATTCCTAAATGTCATCTCGGTGGCTTTCCTACCAAATCAATGGCAATCAAAAATAACTTGGAAACAAAACTGCGGAATACTGATTTACAAAAAATGACACAAACTGCAGAAGTAACTCATTTAGGCATTCAGGCAACATTTCTGGCGAACATGGATCGGTGACATTTTGGGCTCCGTCCCTTCTTCAGACTGATTGTGGTGGGAGGGGTCAAAGCCAATAATAGGATGATGGTGCACCAGGACAGACCCAATAATAGATAGGTTGATAGGTAGATGGCCAGAGATGAGAAGATAGGTGTGAGACTAGTATAGAAGAGTTGTGAATTATGAGCTAGAGGAAGGAATGTTGGGGCAGAGGAGACATGGGTGCGAGCCCAGGTGGGGCACGGGGAGAGGAGAAAAAAGAAAGGAGAGAGAAGGGGATAAATCATTTTTTTTACATTTATATTCATAATTCATTGTGCACATGTGAAATGTTCCCTTTTTTTAAGGCAGCATGAAGACTATTGCAATAAGATGAAGTAACTTGGGGCATAGAAACAGAGAAAATAGGCCATTTAGCATTTCGAGCCAGCACCGCCATTCAATGTGATCATGATTGATCATGCACAATCAGTACCCCGTTCCTGCCTTCTCCCTTGATTCTGCTAGCTCTAAGCGCTCTATCTAACTCTCTATTGAATCCATCCAGTGAAACGGCCACCACTCCCTTCTGAGGCAGAGAATTCCACAAATTCACAACTCTCTGGGTGAAAAAGTTTTTCCTCATTTCAGTTCCAAATGGTCTACCCCTTATTGTTAAACTGTGGCCCCGGTTCTGGACTCCGCCAATATCGGGAACATGTTTCCTGTATCTAGCTTGTCCAATCCATTAATAATTTTATATGTTTCTATATGATCCCCTCATCCTTCTAAATTCCAGTGAATACAAGCCCAGTCATTCCATTCTTTAATGATATGGCAGTCCCGCCATCCTGGGAATTAACCTCGTGAACCTACGCTGCACTCCCTCAATAGCAAGAATGTCCTTCGTCAAATTTGGAGGCCAAAACTGCACACAATACTCCAGGTGTGGTCTCACCAGGGCCCTATACAACTGCAGAAGGACCTCTTTGCTTCTATACTCAAATCATTTCGGTATGATGAAGGTCAACATGCCATTAGCTTTCTTCACTGCCTGCTCTACTTGCATGCCTACTTTCAGTGACCGATGTACAAGTTCACCCAGGTCTCGTTGCTCTTCCCTTTTCCCCAATCTGGCACCATTCAGATAATCTGCTACCTTGTTTTTACCACCAAAGTGGATAACCTCACATTTATCCACATTATACTGCGACTGCCATGCATCTGCCCGCTCACCCAACCTATCCAAGTCACACTGCATCCTCCTTCCAACTCACACCTCCACCCAGCTTTGTGTCATCTGCAAATTTGCTAATGTTACTTTTAATTCCTTCGTCTGAATCATTAATATGCTAAATAGCTGTGGTCCCAGCACCAAGCCTTGCGGCACTCCACTAGTCATGGACACGGAGGCAGGGTAGCTTGCTGCCTTTTGGAGCTGGGGTTTCCGGGTGTTCGCTGCCTTTTGGAGCTGGGATTTCAAATGTACCCCTCACCCGCGCTGCGATAACGACCGCCATGTTCTAGAACTTCAAGGAGCCCAGCGGAGTGCGCAGCACGTCCTGAGCAGAAGTTTAAAAACGCTAAATGACAAATTTAAAGAAGTAAAAGTTAAGAAGCCTAGATGTACAGAAGACAGAGCAGGGGTAACGTCACTAGCAGCACGAGCAGAGGTAGACAGGCAGATCCATTGTAACCATCAGCGAGACCATCTCGTTTATTTTCTAACATTTGAAATTTTTGAACATTTTCATCAATAACTCGAGAAATAATGCATGAATTTTTCAGATAAGACAATATTTGATTTCACGGGATAAATCTACCGGAATATGTTAAAGTTTTACTTTAGCCCATCGTTTCTTCGAGTAGATGTGCTTGCACACAAACAGACACAGACACACACCCTGTTATTCTGCATCCAATTACATTTATACTTGGTTTGAAGCCAGCTTTCAAACAAGATTCAGGCACATCTGAATCCACCCATTTTTCAGCCACATATTTATTACTCAAATCTTCATGCCATAACTTCTTCCTCGGAGCATCAGTCCCGATTAGTTGCATTGATTTCTGCTTTTTCTTGAGATTAACTTTTTAACTAATGGTTCAGTGTTACTTTATTGTCACACGTACCTAGATACAGTCAAGTGCTCTTTTTGCATGTTGTTTAGTAAAAGTCTTGCTATACATGTATAATTACTCTAATTAAAACCCCTCCCAAAAGTTTAAAAATATGAATTTGTTAATCCTAAATTGGGTTCAAAGTGGGTGGAATAAAACATGTGCTTGTTTAACTGGAGGCGCACGCACTACAGATGTTGAAATCTGCAGCAAAAAGAGACCAGCTGGATAAACAGTGGGTCAGGCAGTATTTGTGGTAGTAAATGGACAGTTGACAATTTGGGTTAAGATCCTTTAGCTCCTTGCAGCTTTATGCACCTTTCCTTGGGTTGCATTTGCAGTGTCATGTGTAGTTCTGGTTGCCCATTACAGGAAGATGTGGAGGCTTTGGAGAGGTTGCAGAAAAGGTGTACCAGAATGCTGCCTGCACATTGCCTATCTTCAACCCTAATCTATTGTTTTCGGTGTTCCTGATCTGACCTCCTGTACATTGATGAGACCAAACCCACACCAGTTAATTGCATTGGTGAGTACCTGCTCTCTGTCCACTGTGAGTACCTGGTTCTCCCTGTTGCCAACCATTTTAAATTTCCCCCTCCCATTCCCATGCTGATTTAAAATGTCTTTGGCCTCCTCCACTGTCAAGGTGAGGTATAATGCAAGGTAGAAGAACACCACCTTGTATTTTGTAGACACAATTTGCAGATGCTGGTGAAACTCAGCAAGTCAGGCAGCATCTGTGGAGGGAATGGGCGAATGAAGTGCAGGCTGGGGCCCTTCTTCAGACTGACACACTCAGACTTCAGATGTGTTTGAATTCTCAAAGGCCACCAGCTGGGAATCTTCCATTAACTTCCTCCGCTTCACCGACCTCCGCTTCTGGTTTGGTCGCGCTTGCCGCATGCTGGTGGGACCAGCCCTTTAGGTCGCGCTTGTCGCATGCAAGCGCATGCTGGTGGGACCGGCCCTTTAGGTCGCGCTTCCGCATGCAGGTTGCATACTCGTGGGACAGGCCCTTAAGACGTGTTCAGTGGTGGCACTGGATGATGGAGACTTCAATGTGGAACCTGAGGTTGTCAAACATAAAAATAATTGCCTTTCTGGTGGCCATTTTTGCTATAGGGTGATTTCACCAAAGGTCAAATGAGCGTAGATCCCCCCTCACGTGACCGAAAATTTTAACTGGAGGACATCTCTCAGTTTGGTACATGTAAGTGAATGGGGAAACACGCACTTTCCCACCCGTTAAAAACATGGAAAACGGCCGATTTTTGAGCTGACATTTTCTGTGCTAGTCGGGGTGACGTGAAGCACAGCGACCTAAATTTTCAGGCAAAAAAAAAGATAGAAAGTGAGGTAATTACAAGAGGGAACTGAAGGTAGAAAGCGGCGGAAGTGAACAGCTGACATTTGCCGTGGTGATTTTAAGATCCAAAATATCGGGAATTATCGCGTTTGCTCGCTGAATTTCATCAAAAGTAAGGCATTATTAACTTACTTTTGATGAAATTCAGCGAGCAAACGCGATAATTCCCGATATTTTGGATCTTAAAATCTTCACGGCAAATGTCAGCTGTTCACTTCCGCCGCTTTCTACCTTCAGTTCCCTCTTGTAATTACCTCACTTTCTATCTTTTTTTTTGCCTGAAAATTTAGGTCGCTGTGCTTCACGGTCACCCCGACTAGCACAGAAAATTTCAGCTCAAAAATCGGCCGTTTTCCATGTTTTTAACGGGTGGGAAAGTGCGTGTTTCCCCATTCACTTACATGTACCAAACTGAGAGATGTCCTCCAGTTAAAATTTTCGGTCACGTGAGGGGGGATCTACGCTCATTTGACCTTTGGTGAAATCACCCTATATCCCCGAGCTTCTCTTGAGAGTAGAATATATTTAGACTGGCTCAGCAAGGATGAAAATGAGCACAGCAAAGGAACAGCAAAAACAATTTGTCCTTGTCCCTGTTCTACAGGGATTTGGACTTATTGTTTTGATTATTTCATTTTTCTCACTTCACTAAAACAACTGTGAAGTTTTGGCAGTATTAACCTGCCAAATGAAAGTGGAAATTTGATTCGGAAATATTGTTGGTGTCAAGGATCATGTGAACTTTGAAAGCTACACTGTATTCAAAAACTTGGCATTTGAGTCTTAAGTAGTGCACATATTCTCCATTGTCTATTTTGATATCCTGGTGCATTGATCATTGTCAGAGGAAATTGTACTGCTTTGTGTGTCTATCTCCTGGCTTCAGGTTTTTGTTCTATTCTCTTCCACTCCCCTGCTGTCATACTTTTAAAAGGGAAATGGATAACTGTATAGGAAAAACTCATTTTCGAGGAGCTTTGGGCAAAAAGCAACATGAGCTGCTTTAATGCTGCATTCCGTGACAGGGCGGCATGGTGGTGCAGCAGAAGAGTCACTGTCTCACAGCACCAGAGACCAGGGTTCCACCCTGACTGCTGTGCAGTCAGTACGGAGTTTGTACGTTCTCCCTGTGACCGTGTGGGGTTTCAATGGGTGTTTCGGCTTCCTCCCTCATGTAGGTTTGTAGGTTAATTGGCTTCTGTAAATTATTCCTAGTGTGTAGGATAGAACTAGTGAATAAGTGATTGATGGTTGACGTGGACCTGGTGGGCTCACGAGCCTATTTCCATACTTCCAAACTACACAGTGGATACAACTAGTCAACTCTACTGTTATGGTGAGATACAGGTGCAATAAAAACCTTACTTGCAGCAGCTCCAGACAACATTAAAACAAAGTACACATATTCTGTCAGTCAATAAAAAGAAATTACATGCGTAGATACAAGAAACTGCATATGCTGGTTTACAAAAGGCCGGGCAGGAGTAACTTAGCGGGTGAGATGGCTGACCTGCTGAAGAGCCACGAAACATTGCTTATTCATTGGCTCCAGAGATGGGTGACCTGCTAAGTTACACCGGCACTTTTTTTCTTTAAAAAAAGGAGGAAAAAAAGCTGCAAGAAAGAAGACATTGGTGCAAAACATAATTAGGAAAAATTACAAGTGCTTGGTAATGCAAGACGTGTTCCATTGCACAATTACGATTAAGGTTGTGCAGGTTCTTTCAAGAACCTGGTAGTTGTAGAAAGGTAGCTGCTCCTGAGCATGGTGGTGTGGGACTTCTGGCTTCTGTACCTCCTGCCCGATGGTTGCAGCAAGAAGTGGGCCTTACCCGGCTGCTGCAGTTTTTCGATGGCAGATGCTGTCTTTTTCTGAGGCAACCCCTTATGTAGATGCTTTCATTGCTGGAAAGAGTTGTCCATTTGAATGAATGATACTTTATTATCACATGTGACATGTCACGGTGAGATTCTACAAGAGTCTCAACATAAAGAGCACCAACAAAGTTAAAGCATTCCATTTAGTCCCCAATGGTCCCCCTTTGTTCCAGGTGGTTTCCCCACACTGGGTCCCCTTTTGTTCTCACGGCAACCCGCCAACGCCGGATCCTTCTTTCTCTGATGAGGCTTGTCCGACCTCTGACACCTACGCGGGCCCGTTCGCCCTCTGGCATTCACGCGGGTCCATCTTCGTCTGACCTCCAGCACCCTCCGCCAGCCTTTTCTTTGACCGCCGGGGACTGAACCAAGTCCTCCACTCAATGCATCCTCGTGTTTCTATCTGTTAGAATTCATGTACCTGTACCAGGCATGGTGCAGTCTGTCAGTCTGTAAAGTTTTAGAATATTCGATGATATGCTGGATCTCTTTAAACTTCTCAGAAAGTAGAGTTACTGGTGTACTGCCTTTGTGATTACATCTATGTGCCTGGCACAGGATGGGTCATCCAAGATGTTAACTCCAAGGAATTTGAAGCTGTTACCTTGACAACTTACCGAAAACCTGAAAGACAAAAAATACAAAGAGAAACTCAATAGGTCTGGCAGCATGATTTATAACTCCACCGATGCTGCTGACCTGATGAATTTTTCTAGTACTTAATGTTATTTCATATTTCCGGCATCTGTCTATTTTATTTTCTTCATGTGCAGGCAGAATGTTAGCTCATGTTAGCTCAAATTGGCATCAGGTTCTGCGTAGAAATTGTGGGCTCAAGGACCTGTTCAGCTGGCCAGTGAAGAAAACGAATGGCATGTTGGCCTTCATTGCGAGAGGATTTGAGTTTAGGAGCAAGAAGATCCTACTGCAGTTGTATAGGGCCCTGGTAAGACTGGACCTGGATTAGTGTGTGCAATTTTGGTCTCATAATTTGAGGAAGGACATTCCCGCTATTGAGGGAGTGCAGCATAAGTTCACCAGGTTAATTCCCGTGATGGCGGGACTGATGTATGATGAAAGAATGGGTCGACTGAGCTTGTGTTCACTGGAATTTAGAAGAATGAAAGAGGATCTTATAGAAACATATACAATTCGTAATGGATTGAACAGGCTGGATGCAGGAAAAAAATCCCGATGGTGGGGGAGTCCAAAACCAGGGATCACAGTTTAAGAATAATGGGTAGGCAATTTAGGACTGAGATGAAACACTTTTTTACCCAGAGTTGTGAATGTGGACATTTCTGCCATAGAAGGCAGTGGATGCCAATTCACTGGATATTTTCAAGAGAGAGATAGATTTAGCTCTTGGGGCTAAAGGAATCAAGGGATATAGGGGAAAAAAGCAGGATAGGGGTACTGATCAGCCGTGATCACATTGAATGACTCGAAGGGCAGAATGGCCTCCTCCACCTATATTTCTATGTTTCTATTTTTTCCTGTTCCTGCGCTGTACTGTGTTACTTTTTCTTAAAAGTTGGTTGGCTGTGTTTTTTACCCACTTACCCTCACCTTTCCCTTCAACACACTTGCAGAGCTTAACCTTGAATTTGGAGCCCTTATGATTCTTGGTGTATGCTAGTGATGGAAATGTGAAAGCACTGTGGAGATCTATTGTTTCTACTCTCCAGGAAATTAGGAAGATGCCTGCTGGTGTGGAACTGATGAATGTAGGTAGACACAATGTTGGAGTAACTCAGCGGGACAGGCAGCATCTCTGGAGAGAAGGGATGGATAACATTTCGGGTCGAGACCCTCCATCAGAAGTATGTAGCATCACCAGCAGCTGCAAGTAACCTTTCTGCACTTATGGCCTTTATCCAATTTAAGTCAACATACACTCCTGGGTTGGGGGTTGCAAATACCAAAGTCCTGGCCCTTTCTGCCTTGATAGGTGCTGGTATTTTAAAGGTTAGTGCCTGGTAATCGTGTAATGCTTAATATATTGAATGCTTCTCATAGTTAGAGGATGGGCTGTTTAGCTTCTATATGGATGACTGAGATGGATCAGCAAATGGTAGTAAATGCTTGTACAGATCTACAGTTTTTAAGTGGTTAATTGTCAAATGAGGTTCCTGATACTGAGACAGTGTTGACCCAGTCCAATGTGCTGGACACCATTGATCAAGTTGCACACTTTCCTCATGCTGTGAAGTGAACTATAGCAGCAATGCTAAAGTTGGGGTGAAGGGATAAAGAGCTAGCAAACCTCCCCAGTCCTTGAGTAATTTAAATTCCTATACGTGTCCCTGGACATAAATGGACTATCCGACAGTCACAATGTTGTGAAGTGGTGGTTGAATTATTTCATGACAAAGGGGACCCGGCTTGGCGGGGCCACCGAGAACAAAGAGGGAACCTGGCGTGGGGTGGTGCTGAGAACAAGAGGGAACCTGTGGTGAGGGACGACGACGAAGGGCCCAACTATATTTAAGGGGATTTTGTAACTTTGTTGGTGCCTTGTGGCAACTCTTTTGTGTGCTGTGTATTCAAAAACAAAGAACTTCACTGTACCTTCATGGTACATGTGACAAAGTATCTATCTATCTATCTTTCTTTGATTAATCTTTTTTTCCAGCAAATTAGGTGGGGTAACTTGTATCAGGTACCTTGACACCAATATTAGAATCTATTCAAAATCAAAGCCTTGCTTAATTTGTAGTCTGGATGAGGAATGATTAATTAAGTGTTCTCATTGAAATTCAAGAAACTGTGGATGCAAAATTAAAAAAATCCTTAATATTGAATACCTGACAAATTAATTTCAAGTTCAAATAGTCTCAAGCCTAAACAATTAAATCCAGTTCTCTTTCCACAAAATTCTGCACGACTTTCAGTGTTCCCAACATTTTCTGTTTTTATTTCACTTTTCCAGCATCTTTCGTTTACTTCAAAAGCACCATCTTTTGGTTCGGAATGTAAAGAGGGAAGCATCACACGAGTGAAACAAAGTCTGCTCTCAAATCTTGTGAAATACATATTGCGAGACTTTCATTTTTTCATCTTGTAAACACAAAAGATTGAAAGATGGTGCTAGATCTTCTAAGGCTAAATGCAGAGCACGTTCATTTTTCTTCTTATTAAAGCATCTTTTTTTTTCCATCCAATTGATTGTTTAAATCAGAATTTAAAAAGCTAATGGTCATTTTTTAGTGAAGAGCTTGATTGGAAGGGATTAATTGTTAACTTGTTTATTATCTCTTTACTGCTTTTATCAACATTTTATCTTCAAGCAGAGCAAGAGGAGGAGTTCAGCTTGCTTCGTAGATGCCCATATGGAGGTACTTCAAAGCAGCACAGCTCTTTTTTTTTTAAAAGCAAATTTTACTGACTTTCACTCATCACCAATTGAAGGCTAGCTCTCGCTTGCAGTTTCCTTCACTGTATGAAATTCCTTCACTGTGTTAATCAGTAGTTTTGGTGATCGATAACTTGGCCTGTTTCCACTTCTGCTTTGCAAAGCTACACCTTGAGTATATTTATGTTTCTTCCTTCTTGTCTCTGCTCCCCACCCTTCCCCCAACAAAAGTATCCAGTCTGTTCTTGAAGGTAGGCAGTCTCATCGTTTTAATTTTCAGTGTCCTGGTTCAAGTGAAAGAGCCTGGCTGCTGACTCTTTTCAGCAAATGGTGACACGAGGTGAAAACAATATTAAAAACCTAATAAAGGTGCTTACAAATACTTCTTTGTAATAGTCCCTTATTGATTGATACTTCCCAATGGCTTATCCATGACAAGTACAGTTTCAAGACACCATGCTCGCCCTTTACTGTTTCATGAAAGCAGGAAACCTGCAAAACCAAGCTACCATTGTTTAAAACCCATCTCTCGATCATTGCCATGGAACCAACTGGTACTCAAATGTTACAGTGCTCTGTGAATATACAAACTTTCATAATATCGGAAACTGCTGGATTCTTACTCCTTGAGATGTGCAGGGGGATTGGAGAGACAGGGTGGGTGGGGAGGAGAATTGTGAAGAGCAAGGGGTATGGTTGACAGTGGGCCTGAGAGAATGTGCTCCTTTTATATAGGGATGAACTAAACGAGCACCCGTAGCCTTTTGCTCTTTTAACCTTGCAATCTCTCTTTGTCCTAAAAGCAATAGATAGAAGCTGATTTGATTGTGCTGTTGCATTAAATAAGTTTTACTTTGGTGCATTTGACACTGGGTACACCCCACAATGGAAAAAATGGTTTCATTGAATCTGGAGGTGAGTAATTCCCTTTGGAATCTGTTGCCCATAGTCATTTTGGAAAGCAGTTAATTGTTGAGGTAACCCAAAATGGATAATGTAACAAGAGTTTGATAATGTTGTTGTCATGCGAATAGAGGTACAGTGAAAAGCATTTTTCTTCAGTGCTATCCAGTCAGCGAAAGGACTATACATGATTCCAATCAAGCCATCTACAATGTATAGATACAGGATAAATAGAATAATGTTTAGTGCAAGATAAGTCCAGTAAAGTCCAACCATGTCCTAAGATGTCTCCGATCTAACATTTGGATATATTTTTATAGTTTAGTTTATTGTCACTTGTACCAAGGTACAGTGAAAAGCTTTTGTTTCATGCTAACCAGTCTCTGTGGAAAGACAATACTTGGTTACAATCGAGCCATTTACAGTGTGTAGATGCATGTTAAGGGAATAACGTTTAGTGCAAGGTAAAGACAGCAAAGTCCGATCAAGGATAGTCTGAGGGTCACCAATGAGGTAGATAGTAGTTCAGATCTGCTCTCTACTTGTGCTAGGATGATTCAGTTGCCTAATTTTGTCTAATTTACTCTTTATTTTGCCAATAATATTCTGCACTAACTGTTTCACATTTAGAAAATTGGCGCTTACACACTGAATGATTTGCTTGCTCTCCATGACACTACTGTATTTTAATTGTTCATATTTTGTATAAGTTTCATAAGATAGAATAGAATCCTGAAGGGGGAATCTTTTTCGATACACTGATTCTTGATGCTTCAGTAATAAACTGAGCTATTTTGGTATTTTTCTATTAATAAACGTTGCTAAACTTTGAGCTATTTTGGTATTTACCAGCTATATGGTCAAACCAGGGTAAAATGCATTAATGATTGGTAACATCAAAGAGCTGTAGATGCTGGGTAATATATACAAGGCCACAAACTGCTGGAGTAACTCTGCAGGTCAGGCAGCATCTCTGGATAACATGGGTCGGTGATGTTTCGGGTTGAGACCCTTCCTCAGACTGGATCTTCAGTTTGAAGAAGCGACTTGACCCAAAATGTCACCCATCCTATTAATAATTGGTGTTGATCAGTATTAATACCACACCCAAAACTAACTAGCATGATTTGGATGCATTCAAGGAGATTTACCTTGCTAAGCAAACTAATGGTATTTTCAAGCTAGTTCAGTAAATACTCAAAGTCATCACTGTCCTTTCTGTGAAATCCTTTACAAGTGCATTTGTATTTTGCTTTACCAGAGCACCTCTGCCATTTAGCCTGCTTAAATTATTGATCGTTTAATTAAACTAAAGTGCTTGGAGAAAATTGGCTTGGTACTTAACTTGGTTCAGAAGGTCGCAAACACCTTGAATCTGTAAGAAATAACTAAGCTTACAATTCGTACCCACTATCCATATTCCTAACACAAATAGGAATTGTTCATTTAGTTATTCAGAAATGCCAAATCGATCCCTTGTATACTTTTGTTGCATTTTGTACTCGTAATAAACAGCAGAATACGCAAATTTTAATTCTTAAAGTAAAACTAACATATTGCATTTGTTTTCATGCAACCGTCATTGTGGTCCTGCAGATTTGAGCTACAGGAAAATATTCTGTAATGGAAATTATATAGAATACCATTGTTCAACCCTGAGTGCCACCTCAGTTAATATAATGAGAGGATCAGTGAAGATCAAGATAAGATGTTATTCATTCACAATCGGCAGTAAAAGCAGAACGGTTAATAATTTTCAGATTCCCATATATTTATTAAAATTAGTTTAAATAAATAGGAGATATCTGACTCCTGAGCCTGCTGAGTGGATAGATGTGACTTGTCCAAACCTGCACGCGTGGTGTAACAGTTTAGCTTTGAATCTTGTATAGTTCTGCACTGAACTTATTCACTGTTTCCATATTTTTCTGGTGTGGTTTAAAGTTCAAAAGCTTCCTTTCGCTCCTAATTTTGTTACTTTAATGTAACATGAGGCCATAAGAAAATCCAGTTGCTTGCGTGGTCTTTCAAAGCAAAGATTTAGAAATTTGTAACAAAAGGATTCTGATGGTGATTTTAGAGGGGAGGGGGCACGGGGAGGTACACTTTAGTGGGCAGTGAATTACAGGTCTGAACTGAGTAGGAAAGATTTGGAGGAATATGGACCAAATGTGAGCAAATAGATGGGGCATTATGGCCAGCATGAACGAGGTGGGCCGAAGGACCTGATTCTGTGCTCTACACTCTTGACTCTATGAACAGTCTCCACTGTCTGCAAATGTGATGGAAACTGGTTTGTTTGTACCATCCAGAGGGAAACGGACATAAATGTGAGTGTGATTTTCAGGTCTATGGGGAAATGGACAAATTGCTATATTTCGAGCTAGTATTGACTCACTGGGCCGTAGATCATCTGTGCCGTAACGGTAGGATAATTGTAAAATGTTTGCATTTTTAAACTGCAATTTGTTTATTATCTCTCCCAGGTTATGATTTTGCTGCAGTACTAGAATGGTTTGCAGAACGAGTTGACCGTATCATCCTGCTGTTTGACGCTCATAAGCTGGATATTTCTGATGAATTTTCTGATGTCATCAAAGCACTGAAGAACCACGAGGACAAGATACGTGTGGTGTTGAACAAGGCGGATCAAATTGAGACCCAGCAACTCATGCGTGTTTATGGTGCTCTCATGTGGTCTCTGGGGAAAATTGTCAATACACCTGAAGTGATTCGAGTGTATATCGGCTCGTTCTGGTCTCACCCTCTTTTGATTCCAGACAATCGCAAACTCTTTGAGGCAGAAGAACAAGATTTATTTAAAGACATCCAGAGCCTCCCCCGAAATGCCGCTTTACGAAAACTCAACGATCTAATCAAGAGAGCACGACTTGCAAAGGTTTGTAGATGTGTATACAATCATGAAAGAATTTTGGTAGTCATCCGAAGCCAATCCATAATTTCCCTCTTTGCCTACATTCAAGAATTGATTAGTACGGGTGTCAGGGGTTATGGGGACAAGACAGGAGAATGGGGTTGAGGGGGAGAGCTGATTGAATGGCGGAGTAGACTTGATGGACCGAAGGTCCTAATTCTGCCCATGTTACTTATGAACTTACAAATCCCAAAATTTTGACACATCATAGTTTGTCACTAGTGCTTTCATAATACACTTAAGTTGAATTATATTTAAGTTGGTTAATAGATACAGCATGGAAACGGATTCTTTGGGCAGTGTGGACTCAATCCATTGGTCATCTGTTCATATTAGTTCTGTTACTCCATGTTCTGAATCAATCCCTATACACCAGGACGATTTGGAGGCCAAGTAACCTACAAACTCGCATTTAATTAGGATGCTAGAGGAAACCAGAACACCAGAGTAAACTGACATGGTCTCTTGGAGAGTGTGCAAACTCCACACAAAAACAGCACCCAAGGTTGGGATCAAACCCAACTCTCTGACGTTGAGGTAGTAGCTCTACCAACTGTGCCATTGTGTTGTAGAAACAAGGAACTGCAGATATTGATTTACAAAAGAGAACACAAAGTGCTGCTCAATTATCATTTTGTATGTTTTAACCATACCGAGTTGGGGAAAATGAGCAGGAAGCGAAGAAAAGAAAACCGGAGAAATCAAGGCCGCGTACCTCGGGCAAGGAGGTTCCCTGATCAGCTGTCTTGTTGGCTAGGGGCATTACCCAACTCTTCCCCCACACTCCCTTCTACAATCAGTCTGAAGAAGGATCTTGACCTGAAACGTCACCAATCCCTTTTCTCCAGAGATGCTGCCTGACATGGAATAAGTGGGTTAGCATATGATGAGCGTTTGACAGCACTGGGCCTCTACTTGCTGGAGGTTAGAAGGTTGAGGGGGGGGGGGGGGGGTCTCATTGAAACTTACAGAATAATGAAAGACACAGATAGAGTGGTGTTGGAAAGGATATTTCCACTGGTGGAAACCAGAGGTCGTAGCCTCAGAATTAAAGGGCACTCTTTAAGAAAGGAGGTGAGGAGGAACTTCTTTAGTCGGAGGGTAGTTAATCAGTGGAACTCATTGCTACAGAGGGTTGTAGAGGCTGTCAGTTGATATTTTACAGGCAGAGATAGATAAATTCTAGATTAGAACGGGTGTCAAGGGTCATGGGGAGAAGGCAGGAAAATGGGATTAGGAGGCAGAGATCAGTCATGATTGAATGGCGGAGTGGACTCGATGGGCTGAATTGCCTCATTTTGCTATAACTTGTGAACATGCTAAATTACACCAGCATTTTGTCTATCTTTGTAGATTATTGGTGTATCGTCTGAATGGTTGATATGACATAGCAGGAGAGCAGTACTGAAGCAAGTATAGAACAAAAGTACTAAGCTTTCGGGCTCGACGGGCTAAGATTGTTCATGGCCCATTAGTGCGCCTTCTTCATTGATTTACAAAGATCACCGAGAATGCACAGTGATGGTAAACGGTGCAATCCTCATCTGGCATCACTTGCTCAAGATTTTACCATTGGTTAGGTGTTCTTGACAATACTACAGATTTTAGCTGATAGGATTAGAGCTTTTGATTTTACCTGGGCTTCTGCCAGAGTCTAGAGTACCAGCTCTCTCTGCAGATGTTGACATTGCAATATTACTGACCTTACTTCACTGCCAATGATAGAACCTGCCCTGACAGCCACTTATTTTAGTGTCTCTGCCCCCTCCCGCCCAAAGTCTAGGAAATTCTCCTCCAGAATTATTTTCGGCAAAGGCAGGCGATGGTAGAAATTCAATATTCCTGCAAGTTCAGTGCATGGTAGAATGTCAGGACATTTGTGCTACACTTTATGTGTAGGCAAGAACTGCAGATGCTTGTTTAAATTGAAGATTGACACAAAATGCTGGAGTAACTCAGGAGGACAAGCAACATCTCTGGAGAGAAGAATGGGTGATGTTTTGGGTCGAGACCCTTCTCCAGAAGTCTCCTTCTCTCCAGAGACGATGCCAGTCCTGCTGAGTTACTCCAGCACTTTGTGTGCTACACTTTTTGCTACACATATTTTAGAATTCTAATAGTTTATATTTGAATTTAAAAAAAAAGAAATATCTTAGTCTTAAATTGACAGATACAGAGTGGACATAGTGCATCAAACAGCAGGTAATTCTACTTTGCAGTGTTTCAAAGTGAACAATATTTGAAATGTATTTGTATAATTTTGAACGGGATATAATCACTTTCCAATCTCAAGGGCAGATTTCCTGCTATGCGAGTTTTAGAATTGTCCCCAAGGGCATCAAGTGAATAGTAACTCTAGTTTCCAGTTACATCATTGTTTCTGGAGCTTTGACATAGCACACTTCATTGTTTGAATATAATCGCAAAGAAACAAATTTTAATTAAAGTTTGAAATCCCACCCTGTTGATATTCTCCAAGTATTTCTGTTCCACCTAATACTGTTCTGTGTGTACATACTGTGAACACATCGGGTCATTTATTCAGCAAATCTGCCCGTATAACTATGTAACTAAAGACATTGGGACTAATTTTTAAATTCCCATTTCTAGAATGAATCCATTTTTAATTTAGAGATACAGTGTAAATACAGTGCTTTGGCCCACCGAGTCCACACCGACCATTGATCATCAGTTCACGCTAGTTCTATTATCCCACTTTCCCTACACATTAGGGGCAATTTAGAGGTCAATTAATCTACAAACTTGCACGTCTTTGGAATATGGGAGGAGACCCATGTCACAGGGAGAATGTGCACACTCCGCTCACAGTAACTGAGGTTGGGACCGAACCAGAGCCTCTGGCGTTGTGAGGCAGTGGCTCCACTAACTGTGGGATGGCAGACCATTAATTTAAGGTAGTGTATAATGTAATTCATTAGTAAGTATTAAAAATAATTTCCAAAATTATGAGCCTCCTCACAAAAGGATTATCAGATGGCTCCAAGAAATATTTTCCATTGGATGAAGGGCATTCTGAAGATGAGAAATTGGAAATGTTTTTATTGTCATTATCAGGTGGTTAGGGGTTTATGTAGGAGAATGGTTGTTGGAATTTTGGGAAGAAATTTGCAAGCCACGGGTATAGAAACGTAGAAAATAGGTGCAGGAGGAGGCCATTCGGCCCTTCGAGCCAGCACCGCCATTCATTGTGATCATGGCTGATCGTCCCCAATCAATAACCCGTGCCTGCCTTCTCCCCATGTCCCTTGATTCCACTAGCCCCTAGAGCTCTATCTCACTCTCTCTTAAATCCATCCAGTGACTTGGCCTCCACTGCCCCCTGTGGCAGGGAATTCCACAAATTCACAAATCTCTGGGTGAAAACATTTTTTCTCACCTCAGTCTTAAATGGCTTCCCCTTTATTCTAAGACTGTGGCCCCTGGTTCTGGACTCGCCCAACATTGGGAACATTTTTCCTGCATCTAGCTTGTCCAGTCCTTTTATAATTTTATATGTTTCTATAACCCCTCATCCTTCTAATCTCCAATGAATACAAGCCTAGTCTTTTCAATCTTTCCTCATATGACAGTCCCGCCATCCCATGGATCAATCTCGTGAACCTACGCTGCACTGCCTCAAACACAAGGATGTCCTTCCTCAAATTAGGTATGAAGTACAGAATCATAGCTTAAATAAGTAGCTTGCTATTCTGCGGATGATATTCCTTCCGTAGACCCATACGTATTCCTTGGTCTATCGGCTCTCTTGTGATATTGAAGTATCAAGTTCTAAATTTGGTCTAGAGAATAATATTGGATGGAGTTATTTCATCTGGAATTTAATCCCAAAAAGTGCGACGCAATGTCTTTTAGAAAGGCTGGTAGTAAGTAAAACCGTAAATGATAGGGCAGTAGGGAGTATTGGGGAAGCTTGGTGCACAAGTACAAAGATTGCTAAATATGGCAATACATGTAAATATGGTGGTGAGGAAGACACACAGGATGCTAGACTTCATTAGCCGAGGCATAGGATACAATAGCAGGGATGTTCTTCCCTGCTGTTATTACTCGTGAATGGCTTCTCGTATGCAGCTTTCATGCCGACCTAATTCCTATCCACACAAATCCCATTTTCCTGCCTAAGGCCCATATCCCTTGCACTTTTCCTATCCAAGTAGAAACATAGAAAGTAGGTGTAGGAGTAGCCCTTCGAGCCATTCAATATGATCGTGAGTGATCATCCAAAATCAGTACCCTGTTCCTGCTTTCTCCCCATATCCCTTGATTCTGTTAGCCCTAAGAGCTCTATCAAACTCTCTCTGTACCTGTACAAACACATTTTAAACATTGTAATTGGACCTGTCTCCACTAGCTCTTCTGGCAGCTCATTCCAAACAATCACCAATCTCTGTGGACACAGACACTTCAATCCTGTCTGTCCTCATTCTCTAAGATGCGGTGTTCAGTAGGACTCTTCATTCTTCTGAAAACCCTCGAATGTAGCTTACAAATTTCTCCCCACCAAAGCTCCTTGCACTCATGCGATCCCAGCCAATGTTATAATAAAAGTTAGAATCACCACCACTGCTAATACAAGCCCGAAGAAGGGTCCTGACACAAAATGTTACCTAATCATGTTCCCCAGAGATGGCGCCTGACGTTGAGTTACTTCAGCACTGTCTTTTTGTGTAAACCAGTATCTGCAGTTTTTTTTTGTCTCACTACTACAACTCTATTGCCTGAGCACCTTTTGGGGATCTGTCTACATAGCCTTCCCTACATTGAGTCAGTATCTCAATCTGCTGCCTTGTCAGTCAATGTGCCATTTTGCCTATCCAATCCCCCCCCGCCCAACAAAGTACCAGAATAAATTCCTTTGATCCAAAAACCTAAACCTTTCCCTCCTGCATTCCTCTCTTTAACCCCTTGCTCATCTATTTCTATGCTCGCTATTTTATGGCACCGGAAGTAATGCTCAGATTAGAACCTTGGCTCCTGCTATTGAACTTTCTATGCAACTCCCTAAATATCCTTCAGAGGACTCCATGTCTCTTGCCTATGTTGGCAGTGCTGATTATGGGCGATGACTTCTGACCATTTCCCCTCTACTTTCAAAATGAACATAGGAAGGACTTAATTGCATTGGAGAGGTGCAGAGGAGATGCATCAGTTTGCATAGGATGGAACATTTCAGCATTTACTCCAGCACTCGAACAAATTTAGTATGCCTCAATGTGATTGCACCTCATTCTTAGAAACTCTGATGGTCGCTTGTTTAACTTTATGGGACAATAACCCTAATTACCCGAAATGTCGCCTATTTCCTTCGCTCCATAGATGCTGCCTCACCCGCTGAGTTTCTCCAGCATTTTTGTCTACTTTCGATTTTCCAGCTTCTGCAGTTCCTTCTTAAACCCTAATTATTTTTGTGCTCCAGCAATCTGCAGTGTTTCTCCATTTAATTACTGTATTTGCTCTTCCTTCAAAAAACAAACTACTCCATATTTTCCAATATTTGTAACCTAGAACTCACTCTGTTAACCTTTAAATATCTCCTTTCACCTGTTTTTTGTTGTCCACAAAATACTATTTTGCATGAGAGTTGGACATACTGGAAGTAGGCATTTATCTGATATTTGTTCTATTTGTTGTCTTAATAGGATATTTGATTCTGGAGACATCCCAAACAGTGTATTCAGAATCTTGGTTATCAAGAATAAATTCCTTAGCCTGTGAAATATTGAAATAGATTGTCCTTCACTGTCTTAACCAATATCAACTAATTTACAATACAGTAACCTTCAACTGCCATAGACTATTACCTACAGTAACCTCTTCAGCGTGTTCCAAATAGCCCACCCAGGATTAATTGTTCAATAATAGTCAATTTGCTGAATTTTTCAAGGTCAAAACGGAAACAAAAATAGTACAGGATATCTGTCATGTTTGATCCAAGATGCTTTTTGAAAAAGAATTGGCTTCAATACACAATTTCCCAACTTGTGAAGTCATGATTTTCTGATTTTTGAATTATTTCATGTAAATTGAATGTTTCCGGTACTTGAATGTAATTTCCTGTTTACTTGGAAATAATCATTATAGCTTTCAAATTGTTCTTCATTCTTTAAGTTTAAATGGTAGCAAAGCCAATGCTGCAAATCTTTACCTAATTTAAACAAAGTTATATTAGATGGTCCAGTGACACGGTCGTTAGCTCTGCTGTTTTTTCTCCAGCAAGCTGTTCAATCCTCGTCTTTAGTCTAGAGATACAACATGAAATGGGGCCCATCAGCCCACCTGTTGACCAGCGATCACTCGTACACTAGTTCTATTCTACACACTAGGGACTATTTACAAAAACCAATTAACCTACAGATCTGCACGTCTTTAGAATGTCGAAGGAAATTGAAGTACCTGGAGAAAACCCACAAGAAGAACGTGCAAACTCCACACAGACAGCACCTGTAGTCAGGATCGAACCCGGGTCTCTGGCACTGTAAGGCAGCAACTCTACAGCTGCACGACTGTGCCATTTGTTGCTTGTGTGTATTTATTCCCTGGGACTGTGCGGGTGTCTCTTGGGTGCTCTCACAGCACAAAGGCTTTCTAGTGTGGACTAATAAGCCATTCTAAGTTTTCTCTCATGGAGGAGAATGAGATGGAGTAGATGGGCTTTGGGAGGTAAAGGGTTATAGGAAATAAGCCGACGAATGAGTTTGCTCTGAGCTGGCATTTAACTAGATGAGAGAATCTAAATTAAATATTGTTCTGGTGCGGGTAGTAGATCTAAATGCTGAATTTGCTTTCAATATATGCCCATTATGAAGAAAATAATGGAAAACAAATTGCATATTTGTTTTACATTGGCCAGAGTTGATTGTACCAGTATACAGACTGCCTTCACTGATTCCATGTAAATGATGTTAATTAAACAATAACGTGGATTGGTGTGGAACATAATGAAACTTAGGCCATCATGACATTTATTCTGTTACTTTAAAGACTCCAATGATGTTTGTCAGTCCCCAGTAACTTTTATTTGCAGTGTTTCCTGCAGCTGTCAGGTGAACATTTATTGACCTTTTCACCAATTAGGATGATCTCTTAAGAAGAAAGCAATTAGAAAGCAGCCTATCTGTTGGCCATGATTTATTGTTGAAAGCAAAAAACGGTCATCAGCAACCTGCATATGTGCAGGGTTGAGCTTGTGATGTAACTCCACAGACAGTGGGAGATTTTTGTTGGTTAGTTTCACCAGAGAAGGAAAGAGCAGAATGTGTACTGTATAGCACTTCATCTCAATACAACTTCCAAACACCCTGACAACCAACACTACATTTGAAAGCTAAGATGAAAGTACAAGCTACAGTTTTCAGAAAAGTGTCTAAACACATGGTTCAGATGGTTACAATAGACAATAGGCCCTTCGAACCAGCACCGCCATTCAGTGTGATCATGGCTGATCATCCACAATCAGTCCCCCTTCTCCCTGACTCAGCTATCTTTAAGAGCCCTATCTAACTCTCTCTTGAAAGTATCCAGAGAACCGGCCTCCACCGCCCTCTGAAGCAGAGAATTCTCTTTTCTATCCATGTCAGCACTATACCCCCAATACCATGTGCCCACTATTCTCTTATGTGCGACCCTATCGAATGCTTTCTGAAAGTCCAGGTACACTACATCCACTGGCTCTCCCTTGTCTATTTTCCTAGTTACATCCTCAAAAAATTCCAAAAGATTAGTCAAGCATGATTTCCCCTTCGTAAATCCATGCTGACTCGGACCAATCCTGTTACTGCTATCCAAATGTGCCGCTATTTCATCTTTTCTGATTGACTCCAGCATCCCCCCCCCCCCCCACCGATATCAGGCTAACTGGTCTATAATTCCCTGTTTTCCCTCTCCCACCTTTCTTAAAAAGTGGGATAACATTAACTACCCTCCAATCCACAGGAACTGATCCTGAATATATAGAACATTGGAAAATGATCACCAATGCATCCACGATTTCGAGAACCACTTCCTTAAGTACCCTGGGATGCAGACCATCGGGCCCTAGGGATTCAGCCTTCAGTCCCATCAGTTTACCCAACACCATTCCCTGCCTAATGTGCATTTCCTTCAGTTCCTCCATCACCCCAGATCCTCTGGCCACTAGTACATCAGGAAATAGTCAATGTTTAATTGAATAACTGTGTTAAGTTGTATTTTTATCCTGTTTTGATGTATGGGTAAAATGGTAAAATATTTGATGGCAATTCAATTTGTTCCAGGTGAGACCAACTCTGAGTATAGTTTGCAATTATAGTTCCTTTGTCTTTAAGTACATATAAAGAAGGCGGCAAAGATTCACCTAACTGGTTCCTTGGGTAGCAGAACCATAATTTGGAGAGATATTGAGTAGACAATGAATCTATTATCCAACGTTTAGCAGAAATAAAGGTGACATTTTGAGATACATAAAAATAGTTTAGAAATAAATGCAGGAGGATGTCTCCCTTTGGTTAAGGAGTCCAGATATCATGACCATTATTTCAGAAATTGGAGTAGACATTTAGGACCGATGTCGGTAATCTCTTCACTTGTCACATCTTTTTTGGAATTCTCTTTTCCAGAGGGCTCTGGAGTCTCCAATGATTGCATTCAAAACTGAGATGAATCTTTTGCACATTACAGGAAATTAAGGACTTCAGGGTGGAGCAGGGATAATGGTGTTGAGATAGATCCATGGTAATGTTGAATGGCAGAGAAAGCATAAGGAAGAACTATTGTTTTCTTTGAAATATTAATCTGTTTGCTTTCAATGATTTATCTAATAGTTTCTTCCTGGTGTCATTGACATTGAATATGTGCTTCCTGGCACTGGGTCAAAAGTTATTTTGCCAATGTGTACCTGTCTCTATCCTGCAATCACTTCAAATTCCATTTGTGCTGAGGGTTAAGCATTTCTCTTCCAACTTGATTATTTTCAATTGCCCGAGTCTAAAGACAAATGAATTTTTCTAACCTTGTAACCTTTGTGAACCATTGGAATTCTCTACCCAGGGAGCTGCAAATATAATCAAAGCCAGCACCGATTTTTCATCTTGGAGATTGAGAAACGGGCTGAACAATTGAGCCGACATCACATACAATCAGCCATGATCTTACTCGTAGCAGAGCAGGCTTGAGGTGATACATAGATCAGGCCCTTCAGCCCACAATGTCTGTGTTACCAAGATGCCATTTTAAACTAATCCAATCTGCCTTCATGTGCTCTATATCCATCAATCCCCTGTCTTTCGTGTGTATGTCTGAATGCTTATTGGACTTTGCTATCATATATGCCGTCACCAGGTCCCCTGATAGTGCGTTCCAGGCACTGACCACTCTGTGTTGAAAGAAGAAAAATCTCCTTCAACTTTCCTCTTGTCACTTTCAAGCTATGTCCTCCTCCAGTATTTCATATTTCCAACATGGGGGAAAAAGATTCTGTCTGTCTACCCTATCTTTGCTTCTCATAATATTGTTTCAAGATGTGTTTATTGTCACATGTACCAATTAAGATACAGTGAAATTCAGACTTATACAGTCATACCAATAAAGAACAAGACGCCCAAATAATGTTTTAACATGAACATCCACTACAGTGACTCGCTCACATTCCTCACTGTGATGGAAGGCAAAAAAAAAGTTCAATCTTCTTCACTTCTTTGTTCTCCTACGGTCGGGGCACTCGAACCTTCCGTTGTCGGGGCGATCTTGGCTCCCGTAACCGGCGGTCCAGCTCTCCGCAGCGTAGACGCCTTTACAATCCTATCCACAGATTTTACTTTAGATTTTAGAGATGCAGTGCAGAAACAGGCCCTTTGGCCCACCGTGTCTGCGCCAACCAACACTATACCACCCCATACACTAGCACTATCCTACACACTAGGGACAATTTACAATTATACCAACGGCAATTAACCTACAAATCTGAACATCTTTGTAGTGTGAGAGGATACCAGAGCATCCAGAGAAAATCCACGCAGACACGGGGAGAATGTGCAAACACTGTACAGACAGCACCCGTAGTCAGGATTGAACGCGGGTCTCTGTGTTACCCTTTTCCTCTTTAGGGAGCTGTGCACAACAAAATTCCTCTGTACATTAATGTTTCTAAGGCTTCTGTCATTTACTGTACACTTTCCTTGTCATCCAACCTTCCAGAGAGAAATATCTCACACTTATCCAGATTAAATCCATCTGCCATTTCTCTGCCTAAATTTCCAACTCGTCTGCATCCTTTGACAATCTTCCTCGCTAGCCACAACTCAGGAATTGTTTGGGTCAGATGCAAACTTGCTAATCAGCCCACCTGCACTTTTGTCCAGATTATTTCAACAGGAGTGTCGGCTCTGATTCCCCGCAGAACACCACTGGCTGTAGACGTCCAATCAAAATAACATCCCTCCTCTATCTTGTCTTCAATGCCATAGCCAATTTTGTATCTAATCTAACATGCCTCCCTTGATAACGTGCCTTAATCTGCCTTAATGTGGGGGTGTTAAAGCACCAATATACAAGATAGACACGATCAAAATTAAGGAGAGGATTATTATGCTTTTCAGCTTTAGAAGGTTTGTTTTGGACATGTGGAAAATGAGGATTAAACACCTAAAACTGCATGATTCAATTGTTTTTTAAGGAATAAAATCAAATGCTGACGAACATTTTTTAATGAACAAATATCAGATTTCCAAATGCGCACCATCCAAAGATCATAACAGACCGATGGGGCTACAGATGCTGGAATCTTGTGTGGTATGCAGTGCTGGAGTAACTCAGCAAGTTAGGCAGCATCTCTATGTTGTGGGCAGGTGACATTTCGGGTTAGGACCCTTCTTCAGAGTTGAGTCAGAGTCTGAAGAAAGTTCCCAACCTGAATCGTTACCTATCAACATCCTCCAGAGATGCTGGCTGAATCTATGGGTTCCTCCAGCTCTTTGTGTTGCGATCCAATCGCTGTTAGCTTAAAGTTCATGGCCTTATTGTGAAACTCCGTGCCTGGGGTTTTGCAATAAAATACAGGCATCTGCGATCAGCCTGTTGTTCTTGGACAGCTTTGCATAAATGCAGCTGGCCTTCTAATTGAATTATTATTCTCTAGACATCTCTAAATCGCCAGGTCTGAAGAAGGATCTCGACCCGAAACGTCACTCATTCCTTTTCTCCAGAGTTGCTGCCTGTCCCGCTGAGCCACTCCAGCGTTTTGTGCATATCTTCGGTTTAAGTCAGCATCTGCAGTTCCTTCCTGCACAGTCATCTCTAGCCCTGGATATAGTCGATCACAAATGTTTCATCAGGTGCAGTTTATTTTGGGGGTTTAATGATTTCCTGCAACAGTGCAAATGTACAGAGAGTTGGAATTTATATTTACTAATTGCAGTAAGGGAACTATTGGTAATCATATTTCGAACCGTTCAGCTCTTGCAATGGGTGATTTGTAATATGGACATTGTTCACTCTACAATCCAATACTTTTTGTTTTGGAGCTGTAAGGCCACAGAAAGCAGCATACATTTTTCTTTACCCCACTGGTAATGTCAAGGATAATGTTATTTACTGGTGAATTTAAAATTGTGCAGACATTTTTGTTATCTAATGTGGAATGAATTATTCTTGGTTCTTGGTTTCTTGGTCCTCCAAAATATTCCAAATGGAATTTAAACTGGAGGTGGTGAAGGGAGGGCTTACGCCAGAAAGGGTTATTGGGGAGAAAGAGCTACTTTAAATTTAGTTGCATGTGGTAGGGAAACTATAGTTGGGTGGAGATTATTCCATGCTTTAATTGTGCGGGGGAAGAACAAATTGCTGTACACCTCTGTCTTTGTAGCTGGGATCACAAATTGGTTCAAATGCCCTCGTCTGCTCCTAATTGGTTTGGGTTTTTATTTGTGTATGGGTTCCATGCTGCAACTGCGTAGTCCAAATGAGGTCTAACGAGGGTGAAGTATAGCTTCTCCTTGACAGAAGTTGAACAATGATGAAAGTTGCGCCTCAGAAAGTTTAGGACACCTGTTGCTTTCACCGTTGCATGATGAGTCTGACCATTCCAACGCAGATCATTCTGCAATTTGATGCCAAGATATTTGGTTTGTTTGGATTCTGCAAGTGGTGCTTTCTGACTAGAGAACTGGAAGTTTCCATGTCGGATTGGAGGACTTAGTGATTTACTTTCAGTTATGTGCTCTGTTTAAAATCTTTCTCTTCTGTCTTATTTCTTCGTAACTGCACAGTGTCCATGCCAATACGGTTCCTCCCCAGATTATGAGCGCTCGATTTGTATACAGCCCGTACATAAGAATTCGCTTTTGGAAGACAAGCAAAATAGAATTGCTGGCTGCTGCAGGCATCTTCAGCTCTGTGGGAACACTGTTCACAGCAAGGCCATAACTGCAAAATAGAATAGTCTGCAGTGCAACCATAGTAGATCATAGTTGTTGAAGCAAAGATAGAAGCAAAGCAATGTGTTTATCTTTGGTTTAAACCAGCATCTGCAGTTCCTAGACCAAGTGTAGGCTATTCAACTTCTCTACATCGGCAAGACCAAGCGCAGGCTTGGCGATCGTTTCACTGAACGCCTCTGCTCAGTCCATCTTAACCTATCTGATCACCTGGTGGCTCAGCACTTCAACTCCACCTCCCATTCCCGATCTGACCTTTCTGTCCTGGGCCTCCTCCGTTATCAGAGTGAGGCCCAGCGCAAATTGGAGGAACAGCACCTCATATTTCGCTTGGATAGTTTGTACCCCAGCGGTATGAACATTGACTGCTCTAGTTTCAGATAGCCCTTGCTTTCTCCCTCTATTCCCTTCCCTTACCCAGCTCTCCCACTAGTCTTACTGTCTCCGCCTACATTCTATCTTTGTTCCGCCCCCTCCCCTGACATCAGTCTGAAGAAGGGTCTCGACCCGAAACGTCACCCATTTCTTCTCTCCTGAGATGCTGCCTCACCCGCTGAGTTACTCCAACATTTTTTTTTGGCTGTCTGCAGTTTCTTCATACACATAGTTGTTGAGGCAATGACTAGTGTTCTGCAGTGTTCAAGGTTGTTGTGAAGAAGCTGTAGTTGAACTTGAAGATCTGCTTTTAGGACTACGGTACCACCTTCCTGAAATTAGCAAGATGAGAGCGTGACCTGGGTGGTGTGGCTCTTTCATGTTGGCTGGCTTTTTGAGGTAGTGTCCTGAAGATCCCTTAGATGGTGGAGAGGTCGGTACCCGTGAGGGTCCAGGCAAAGGCTCTTCTGCAACCTCCTCCTTCAGTGGTTATGTTAGTCAATTGCCAATGGAAGTTGTTCCATATTTGTGAATAGGGTTCTGAAGCTTTACTTGTATTGTTCATTTCTAAAGTGAAAGTCCAGCTGAAATTTTGTTTATCATCCATGCTCATGGTGAATAATGGCCTGTCTTTTCACTTCAAAGGGATAGAAGTAAATGTTATACCTTTTGGAAGATTTTGTAATTTTCTCTAAGCCAGCATGGAAGGGGATTGTTGGATCCATCATATGATGGATGAGGCTTTTACAACTTTCTGGCAAATGTCGTTATGATTTACAGAATAGCAACAAATAAATAATGAAGGTACAGGCACTAGGAGCTGAAAATGCTGGTTGACAAAAAAAAGACACATTCTGGAGTAACTCAGTGGGTCAGGCAACATCTCTGGAGAATGTGGATAGGTGATGTTTTGGATCTTGACCCTCTGACTGATTGTGGTAGTGGTAGTGGTGGGGGGGGGGGGCGAGAGATAAAGCTGGATGAGGTGGGGGCAGGACAAAGCCTGGCAAGTAATAGGTGGACAAAATGCTGGAGTAACAGTGGGACAGGCAACACCTCGGGATATAATGAATGGCTGATGTTTTGGTTCGAGACTTCTTCAGACTAATAGGTAGATTAATGATTGGCAGATGTTTGGACAAAGATTAGAGACTACAAAGAGAAAGCGAGGTAAGGAGATAAAGGATAGAAGTTGGAATTGCATCCGACTTGTTATATTTGATGGTGCAATGTGTTAATCTAATGCTGAACCTACAATGTTTGAACATGCTATCTGCCAGTTATTCCATAAATGTTAGGCTCTTGTGTAAACAAAGTGTCGTGTTTTTCCTCTTCAGGTTCATGCTTACATTATTTGTGCATTACGGAAAGAGATGCCAGCGGTATTTGGTAAAGATAACAAGAAGAAAGAACTGATTAATGGCCTTGGAGATGTTTACGCCCGGATTGAACGAGAACATCAGATCTCTCCAGGAGATTTTCCTAATCTTAAGAAAATGCAGGTAGGTCGGAATTGGCTTGCTTCATGTTCCTCATTTTGTCACCATAGGTTTGGTATTTCTGCCTCAATTGTACATTATCCAAATATGCAGCACATTGACGTGTGCATATTGAATCTATTTTATTACATAATCTGAGAAAATGATGTATATGGTCTAGAAAAATGATAAAATATTTTTAAATTGTGCATTGTAGTCTGCTTACCTTGTACAACATTAAGTAGAAAGTATTGGACTTTAGAAATACGACGCAGAGTGGTCTGCTTGTTCTGTTGTACGAGTGTTTCTGGATCTCGCGCTTATGCCAAAGTTGTGCTTGAATTACCGATGGCTTGAGAACCTGTGGCTGAAGTAGTTGCTTGGGTACGGGCAGCATGCTACGGGTCTACCTTGACATGAGGCGTTGGGCAGGAGACCCGAGCACTGGGTCGCGGGCAATGTTTCTCAAGTTGTGCAAGTCCACGTAAAAATCGGATTTTGCTAGATGTAATCTTTCTATCACCTGTCTGGCAGTCCAGACTGCCCGCTCGGCCAGCCCATTCGATTGAGTGAATTCGGGACTGCTGGTAATGTGACGAAAGTCCCATCGTTGGGCGAAATTCTTGAAGCATTGGCTGGTGAACTGGCTTCCGTTGTCAGACAGGAGTTTCACGGGCGTCCCGTGAATTGAAAAGTGTTGCGCTAGTTTTTGAACCACCACTGCTGAAGTGGGGCTGGGAAGCAGATCGATCTCAAACCAGCCCGAGTACAAGGCAATAGACAATAGGTACAGGAGTAGGCCATTCGGCCCTTCGAGCCAGCACCGTAATTTAATGTAATCATGGCTGATCATCCACAATCAGTACTCCGTTCCTGCCTTCTCCCCATATCCCCTGGCTCCGCTATCTTTAAGAGCCTCATCTAGCTCTCTCTTGAAAGTATCCAGAGAACCGGCCTCCACCGCCTTCTGAGGCAGAGAATTCCACTCACCATTCTCTGTGAGAAAAAGTATTTCCTTATCTCCGTTCTAAATGGCTTACTCCTTATTCTTAAACTGTGGCCCCTGGTTCTGGACTCCCCCAACATCGGGAACATGTTTCCTGCCTCTAGCGTGTCCAAACCCTTAATAATCTTATGTTTCATTAAGTTCCCCTCTCATCATTCTAAACTCCAGAGTATACAAGCCCAGCCGCTCCATTCTCTCAGCATATGACAATTGTGCCATCCCGGGAACTAACCTTTTAAACCTATGCTGCACCTATTAATAGCAAGAATGTTGGACCAAAACTGCACTCAATACTCCAGGTGTGGTCACACTAGGGCCCTATACAACTGTAGAAGGACCTATTTGCTCCTCTACTCAACTCCTCGTGTTATAAAGGCCAACATGCCATTTGCTTTCTTCACTGCCTGCCGTACCTGCATGGTTACTTTCACTGATGAACAAGGACCCCCAGATCCCGTTGTACTTCCCTTTTCCCAACTTGACACCATTTAGATAATAATCTGATTTCCTGTTTTTTGTACCAAAGTGGACCTCACATTTATCCACATTAAACTGCATTTGCTATGCATCTGCTCACTCATCTAACCTGTCCAAGTCACCCTGCATTCTCATAGCATCCTCCTCACAGTTCACACTGCCACCTGGCTTTTTGTCATCTGCAAATTTGCTAATGTTACTTTGAATCCCTTCATCTAAATCATTGATGTATATTGTAAATAGCTGTGGTCCCAGCACCGAGCCTTGTAGCATCCCACTATCAATAGTCAATAGTCAGATTTATTCGTCATACACAATGAAGTGCAATGAAATGAACTTGCCAGCAGCGGTACAATAAAAAAGAACACACAATACACAATAAACATTTTTAACACAAAACATCCACCACAGTATTCATCATTATGGTGGAAGGCACAAAGTTCAGTCGGTCCTCCTCCATTTTTCCCCTTGGTCGGGACCATAAAGCTCCGCAGTCGCTGCCGTGGGCGGCCTGATGTACAGGCAAGTCCCAAATTGGTGCTTCCCTTCCGGAGACTGCGGCTTGAAGATGACGTAGGCCGGCGGTCGGAGCTCTCCGCCAGGGATTCCCGGCAAGGGATCCCGCTCCGGATGGTAAGTACCCGCAGCGCTCGCGGCTGGAAGCACCGCAGACCGGTTGTAGGCCGTTGTACAAGCTGTTGTCGGCGGCGGGGCAGCAGTTGGAGCTCTTCTCCTCGGGGGTCCCCAACAAGGGTTCCCAGGCTCCGTACGCCGCACCAGCTGGAATCTCCGGAGACCGCAGCTTCAGGCTGCCAACGATCGGGGCACTCCCTTCTGGCGACCCCCGGAGAGGGCTCGCCCGCTCCGCGATGAAAAGTTCACACTGCGCCTGCTGCTGAAGCTCCGGACCCATCTCCAGGAAAGGCCGCACCAATCCTTGGTATTAGGCCGCGAGGGAGGCGCATGGAAAAAGTCGCATCTCCGTGGAGGAGGCGACCAAAAGCGGTTCCCCCCCTTAACCCCCCCTCACCGCCCTCCATACAAGACACACCGAGGGACATTAAAACAAACATTTGGACATACTAAAGAAAACAAAAAAAGTAGAATTGACTAACACGCTGCTGGCAGGGCAGCCATCTCGCAGCTCCCCCACCGCCCATAAACCCTGCACTAGCCACTGCCTGAACCAGGTATTGTTTACCATGCCATTCAAAAATGTCTGTTGCCATGGTAGGGCAGGGGGGACAGGGTGAGGGAGAAGCGGCTGCTTGGGTTGATGGGGCACCAGGCTGCTGCAGATTCGCGTCGGCTTCCACCTTCTCCCATATAAACTCTGTCATTCCGGGCCAGAAATTCATGCTCTTGGCTCGAAGAATGGTTGCCTCGATGCTGGGACATTCCTGTGGACAGTCGAAATATTTGTCTTGTAAAGCAGTTGGAATGACCGCCTTGTGTCCCTTGACAATCACACCGTCCTGGAGCACTAGCTCATCATGGACCAGGAAGTACGGGCGAATGGCAACAGGTACCTTGTGCTGTTTATCTGGCCAGCGATGCCGGATGATCGAGGACAGGGACTGTAGGGTGTCAGCCAAGTCCTCCAGCCACTCTGTGGGAAGTTAAGACACCATCATCACAATGTAGGTGTCATTGTCTGATGGTTGATGCTCGCAGGTCTTGCGTGGGGCTCTGGATAGAGTGTCGGCTAGGTGCATGCCTTTGCCTGGTTTGTAAACAAGTTTGATATCGTACCTTTGAAGCTGCATCATCATCCGCTGCAGCCGGGCAGGAGCAGCATGGATCGGCTTGTTCAAAATGCTGATCAGGGGCTGGTGGTCTGTTTCAACATTCACAGTCTTTCCACAAATAAAGTATTTGAATTTCACACTGGCAAAAACCACTGCCAATAGTTCCTTCTCGATTTGAGCATAGCGTTGCTCAGTCTCAGACATTGTACGAGAGACATATACCACGGGTTTGTTGTCACTCGACTGACAGCTGGTGTCTGGAAACATTAGTATTAAATGGTGACTATATGGTAAAGCCCAGACTGGATTATAGATCCGAGTGGTGTGTAACATATGTGTGTTAGTATTGGTGAACATATAGGTAGAGCAGATCTATAATTGCTGGCTCTGGAGAGGGTCCAGAGGAGGTTTACAAGAATGATCCCAGGAATGAGCAGGTTAGCATATGATGAGCGTTTGACAGCACTGGGCGTCCACTCCCTGGAGAATAGAAGGTTGAGGGGGGATCACAATGAAACTCACAGAATAGTGATAGGCACAGATAGAGTGGATGTGGAGAGGATGTTTCCACTGGTGGGAGAGTCTAGGACCAGAGGTCATAGCGTCGGAATTAAAGGGCGCTCTTTTAGAAAAGAGGTGAGGAGGAACTGCTTTAGGATAGTTAATCTGTGGACAGTGAGTTGTGGTGGCCAAGTCGGTGGATATTTTTAAGGCAGAGATGGACAAGTTCCTGATTAGAATGTGTGTCAAGGCAGGAAAATGCAGAGATCAGCCATGATTGAATGGCGGAGTGGACTCAATAGGCCTAATTTTACTCCTATAACTAGTGAACTTGTGAACTATAGGTAGAATGTGCTGCAAATGCATGTAAATGTGAGGGAACAAGAATACCCTGTTTCTGACAAATGTAGAGAAATGAAATGTAAAGTAATTGCCCATAGATCAAGTTCAATGTTTGTGAATAGAATTCTTAAGCTGATTTATGTAATATCTAATTATATGGAGCATAATTAGATGTTACATATTGCCTAGATACTAATCATGCTTGTGGATAATATCATTGGTAATCTCTCTAAGCTGCCAACTCGCCCAATACTACAGAATAATATAACTATTAGTATTAGCTCCAGTGTCGTACTACGAAGGATAGTATTGACCCCCCTCCCACCTCTGACTCGAATTCCAAAGATGAACCACTAAGTGAAGACATTTATTATTCCCAGTCCTTGGTTAACAGCTGTGAATCAAGACACCAGCACGAGATGAAGCATCATCCCTGCATTTGCTGTTTGATGCTCTAAGACAGCTTTTGTTTAATTTTCAAGCTTTGCGTGATGCTAATTAGACAATCCCAAATTGCTATTGAGATAGAAGCTCACCCCATCTTAAACTGCGGCAATTCTCCTTCCATAGAACACTTATGGTGTTGGAGAGGAAATTGGATTTGGAACCGGTGACAATGAAGGCACAATAATACTTCAATGTCAGGAAAAGCATGTGCATGAGGGGGCCCGGGAGGGGGTCTACAGATGTTTCCATGCACCTGCTATTCTTGTTCTCCTTGGTGGTAGTGGTTTCAGAGGTCTGTGAGTAATTGCACACTCACTGCTCTCTTCCACACTCTTGCAGGCAATCAAGGGAATTTGGGTTTTTAAAAAAAAGACATTTGCAACCGAAGGGTACACTGAAAGTACAAGAAGAATGGGACAATAGGGAATGGGATGGATGATAGACTGAAATAATTGTATTGCATCTCTTTGCATATTTGTTTAGACAACAATGACATTTAACAGCCTTACTTTTTTAAATCTTCCATCCGGCACTCAAATACACCTGGACCATTTCCGACACTTCCCTACCATTCCTTGACCTCACTATCTCCATTGCAGGTGATAGACTTCTAACCGACATACACTATAAACCCACTGACTCCCATGGCTATCTGGACTACACTTCTTCCCACCCTGCTTCCTGTAAGGACTCCATCCCCTACTCCCAATTCCTCCGTCTACGCCGCATCTGCTCCACGGATGAGGCGTTCCACACCAGGACATCTGAAATGTCCTCACTATTCAGGGAACGGGGGTTCCCCTCCTCCACCATAAATGAGGCTCGCACCAGGGTCTCTTCCATACCCCGCAACACTGCTCTCTCTCCCCATCCCCGCACTCGCAACAAGGGCCGAGTCCCCCTAGTCCTCACCTTTCACCCCACCAGCCGTCACATACAAAAAGTAATCCTCCGTCAGTTTCGCCACCTCCAACGTGACCCCACTACTCGCCACATCTTCCCATCTCCCCCCATATCTGCCTTCCGCAAAGACCGCTCCCTCCATAACTCCCTTGTCAATTCTTCCCTTCCCTCTCGGTCCACCCCCTCCCCGGGCACTTTCCCTTGCAACCGCAAGAGATGCAACACTTGTCCCTTTATCTCCCCCCTCGACTCCGTTCAAGGACCCAAGCAATCGTTCCAGGTGCGACAGAGGTTTACCTGCATCTCTTCCAACCTCATCTATTGCGTCCGCTGCTCTAGATGTCAGCAGATCTATATCGGTGAGACCAAGCGGAGGTTGGGCGATCGTTTCGCCGAACACCTCCGCTCGGTCCGCAATAACCAAGCTGACCTCCTGGTGGCTCAGCACTTCAACTCCCCTCCCACTCCGCCTCCGACCTCTCTGTCCTGGGTCTCCTCCATGGCCACAGCGAGCAGCACCGGAAATTGGAGGAACAGCACCTCATATTCCGTTTGGGGAGTCTGCACCCCGGGGGCATGAACATCGAAGGGATTTTGTTAGTCCTTGCTGTCTCCTCCCCTTCCTCAGCCCCCCTGCTGTCTCCTCCCATCCCCCAGCCTTCTGGCTACTCCTCCTTTTCCCTTTCTTGTCCCCACCCACCCCCGCCCCCGATCAGTCTGAAGAAGGGTTTCGGCCGAAACGTTGCCTATTTCCTTCGCTCCATAGATGCTGCTGCACCCGCTGAGTTTCTCCAGCTTTTTTGTGTAACCTTTTTTAAATCTATCTTTGTATTGGCACCCTGTTAATATTCATGAATGCTGGCAATGTCAGCAGGGTGTCACATTTTGAAAACACATAATTCATTAGCACATCCAAAGTTCGTTTGAAGAAGCGGCTCGACACAAAATGCCACCCATTCCTTCTCTCCACAGATGCTGCCTGACCCACTGAGTTACTCCAGCAATTTGTGTCTATCTTCAGTTTAGACGAGCGTCTGCAGTTCTTTCCTACACAAAGATTTGTTTGAAATGAGGATAGACTTATTGAGTGCAGAGCTGTTCACTGGCAATCTGATTAGACGTGTCCTTGATAATTTGTACTGTTCAATAAATGTCATGTGATCTTTTCAGTAATTGGTATTGCTCAGTGGTCAGTCTGCTCACAGTACAGTACGTCTGGCATTTAGTTTGAAAGGGCCTTTGGAAACTGGCCCTTCGGCCCACCATGTCAGCACTGACCAGTGATCACCCATTCTATCCCACACACTAGGGACAATTTACAGAAGGCAATTAACCCACAGACCTGTACATCTTTGGAACATGGATGGAATCTAGAGCACCTGGAGAAAACCCAGTGACTGTAAAAACTGTACAGAAAGTGCATACTCAGGATTGAGCTCAGGTTTCTGATGCTTTAAGGCAGCAAATTTACTGCCGTGGTATAGTGCGGCCCACTGTAGGTTTGCAAGTAATTTTTTTAACCCAAATTAATATTATTTGTGTTTATAATCACCCATGCTGTCCAGTGAAAAGGATGTGAATCATTGTATTTCCCCATTCCATTTGCTGCTACCTATTTTCTGCAAATTGTTTGTTTGCACTTGTAGTGCTAGTAATGTAGAAGCTCACAGATGCTGTAAGAGTAAAAATACACGCCATGTCATAGATGTTAGTGGTAAGAATGGTCACAATTGGATTTTGGACAGGAGTTAATAGAATGAATTTTGGAGCTTGGGCTTAGGATGTACATGCATCAGTGGTGGGATAAAGGGACCTAGGTGGCAATCAGCAGATAAGTAAAACAGTGTAAACGTAGAAGTCAACTATTTTTATGATCCCATATTTCCATCAAATCCTGAAACTTAAGTTAGTGAAGGTGTTGCATGAGCGGTAGATTATTTTCCACCGGTTGCAACCATTTTACAAATTATTACTAAACTACATTTTGAGATTATTTTTTTCATGCAGAATAACATTCTTATTTTTGGTTTCCAGGATCAGCTGCAAGGGCAGGATTTTTCCAAATTCCAGCCACTGAAGATTAAGCTGTTGGACACCGTGGACGACATGTTGGGAAACGATATTGCTCGACTAATGACACTCGTCCGTCAGGAGGAATCCCAGCGGCCTGTTCCGATTGTGAAAGGGGGAGCCTTTGAAGGCACCATGAATGGCCCATTTGGGCATGGATACGGTGAGGGAGCTGGCGAGGGCATCGACGACCTCGAGTGGATTGTGATCCGAGATAAACCAAGCTACGACGAGATATTTTATACCCTTTCACCCGTCAATGGGAAGGTCACGGGTGCAAATGCAAAGAGGGAGATGGTGAAGTCCAAGCTTCCAAACACGGTGCTGGGGAAAATCTGGAAACTGGCAGATATTGACAAGGATGGCATGTTGGATGATGAAGAATTTGCCTTGGCCAACCATCTAATTAAAGTCAAGCTGGAAGGTCACGAACTGCCCGGTGAAATTCCACAACATCTCATTCCCCCGTCAAAGAGAAAGCTGGCTGATTGAAAAGGAAAATGTTCTCGTTTGTGAAATGCAGCACAATAGGATGAAGATGACAAAGACTGGCGAATGAAGAGTCAAAATCTTAAATCTTAACCAGGCAAAAATAGTGTTGCAGCTTTGACATAGTAAAGACTTTTCTTTCCTGTATTTGCATACATCACAATACTCTATTAGCTTTCAAAGCACAGACATCTATTGGTGTAGGAAGGAACTGCAGATGCCGATTTAAACTGAAGATAGACACAAATTGCTGGAGTAACTCTGCGGGGCAGGTAGCATCTCTGGAGCAAAGGAATGGTTGATGGTTTGTGTCTGACGAATGGTCTCGACCCGAAACGTCACCCATTCCTTCTCTTGAGATGCTGCCTGTCCCACTGAGTTACTCCACCATTTTGTATCTATCTTCTATTGGTGGTTAGTTTATTTGAGGTAGCCAATTCTGCATTCCCAGGAGATTTGGCAATATGGTTACTGTTTGCTTGGAGGCAGAGGTTCCTTGGGATTGTTCTTCTCTATCGCTTGGTTCTTTTTTTATTGTGAAGTAACAAAATGGCACCTTATTACTGTGACCACAAGTTTGTAACCTATTTAAGGGCGGATGAAATGTTCCCCTGTCGAGCTTCTGCCCCGGATAATAACTGGGCTGTTTACTTTATCCCTAATAGTCAACTTGTTCAAGATACTAAAGAGTAGTTCAGATGGTTATCCTTAACCACTGAGTAACTAGTTACCGCAAGTATAATTTGTAATCACTGTTTAGATTTTTGCCCTGTGTCGCAGCCGTATGAACAGTAGGGTAATGTTTTATGATGCTCTCCCCATGGACAGGAAGGTTGGGAGAAAAATGGTTTCAGAACCACACTAGCATAGGAATAGGTGATTTGTAAGAAAACTTTGATATTTCTATAAAATAAGTTTGGCACTGGTCATTTTTGATTCACGCCCAGAATTTCTACTTTTGAGTATTTTCTCTTTCAAGACTTTGAAGCCTTGACTGTGATAAATAATCTGTAAAGATGGTTTTTAGTTTAATTGGATATGTGACAATGATAATTCAACGAAGATTTTGACATTTAGCAAAAAATAAACCAAATGTGGAGTACTGTTGATTGTACAGCTGTATATTCGAGTGTAAGCTTATGGATCAAGTTTAATGTGCAATGCAGTGTTTGGAGGGAAAGTATACCAACTCTTGTACTTGCAACATGTTGGATACATTCATACATGTTCTAGCTTGTCTGTATTCCAAGTGTAGCATTTTAAACATAGTGTGATTCTCAACACGTCACCTGACCTTTATTTTAAACTTGGCTTCAGTTCAAGTTACTATAAAACAAACTTTCATAATAGTTAGTCCAACTTCCTTCGTTATTATTTTGGATACTCTGGCACTTTTTTTTTTAATGTTGCTTGTATGCGAGTTCTTTGTAAATGTAAGTTATTTTTCTGTTCTGTAGCTCTTGAAAATTGCTGAGGAAAATCACTGCCGTTATATTGAAATCATATGAATCCAGACTCGTAGTACATTTGTGAGTAGTAAGTCTTGATCTTGCATTAGAAGCAATAAAGTTGTCTTTGTAGCATTGAATATGATTCCATCCCACAGACTGGACACAGTGAGACCTTGGTGGGAAAAAGTACAATTTCTCTCATTGGTATTGGATGAATGCAGAGCAATTTGCTGAACACTTAACTCTCCCAGAATCGTGACACCGCCCGTTCTCACAACTCTCACCTAGGAATATGGATATCGCTTACAATACTCTGTACCATTTTATAACCAACAATAAATGTGAAATCATTATTTTTAAAAATTAAACCAGGTGAGATTCTAAATGTTTTTTGTTTGAGCATTGGGGTGGAGGGTGAAGAGAGGAAAGAGCTGACATTTGCACAAGCTCTGCACCTAATTGTTGTTCTATCCGAGAATCAATGGGACTCCTGGTTTGAGGGGATATGGAAGGAACAATCATTGAAATAAATCCCTTTCTCTTGAAAAATGCTTATAAAGCATGAACTGTGATTGTCCATTAGGCTAATCCATACTTAATCTCTCAGCTAATTCCAAAAAAACATTGACATCATGATTCTGCTCAGCCCACAACATCACCAAAACAGTCTTTGCAATGCGCTGGACTTTTTTTAGTTGTTGTCTGCCACAAACCATTTGTATACTTGATGAGCAATGCACTAACCCAACTGCTGTGGGATGTGGTTAGGATAAGGACTTTTAGATAGGATCCATGATTCTGAGCAGTTGATCGCACCAGTATTTTTAAGTACCTGCACGATTGATGGGAAAGGTTTGTTCACCATGGAGCTATATCTTTATTGTGCACTGCATTATGAAAGCACTTTCTAGTTAAAATTATGATTTAAAATAATGTAATTTTCACAATCTTTTTAAAATGTGATATTCCTACGCCATCTGCACATTCTTAAGTAATGGAGAATTAAGATGCCCTCTGCTTGTGATTTTTTTTTTTTCCAAATGAAAGTACCAATGCTTTGAGAATGCTTCAATGCATACCAGAGAACTTTGGTGAAAATCTAACTACCAAAGTATTCCTTTTATTCCACTTGTTTAATAGTGCTTTTGCTGCGACTCAAAGTTGAGAGTAACTGCACAAAGATCTTTACCCACTGCCACACATCTCCCTGTACTCCAAGCGGAAACATTTTGGACAGTATTCGAAAGCTCTACTAGTATCTACTAATATCAAAGTGTCCACCTTTCCTCTGTAAAGGACATTATTTGTCACTGCTATTTGTGCATTAGTAAAGCCTAACATTATTTCCCAAGTTTTTAATAGCCTACAAATTGCTGTTTCATGAAATGGCCATATCTACCAAAGATTAATACAGCAACGTTGAAAATAAACGCTATAGAAAGTGGGATTATTTGCTCAATGTTCGGAAAGCCAGTGTCCATAGTGCTCTGAGTCGTATTAAGCAGGGATAAGGTAGGTTATTTACTGTATTAAGCTTGCATTTTATCAAATTACCATATGTTTGCTGAGTGTACATTTGGATCTCCCTACTTCCCTCTCAACTGACCCAAAACATTTTTTTCCCCCCAATGGTTTTGATCGTCTTTTATTCCAATGGAACCTTCTTCATTACATGCATATTTATGTGTTTGGGTTAATGTAGGAAGGTCACAAGGAATTATTGATGTCTGGAGTTTTTAGTTGACCTCTGCATTCTAGGTAGTGTTATTAATATGACCGTTAATTAGCAATGTTATTGAAGTGTATCCAAATATTGTTCAGGGAGCTTGGTCTTCAGGGTAGAATTAATGTAGATTAAATACCAGTGAATAGCATGTTTTCCAAATGCCTACATTTCTGCAATTAGGAGAGTTTGAGATAACACTGAACAAATGTCAAGAGTTTGGCATTTTGTACTTTTAAAGACCAAGTAGTCATTTCCCTATTTGGACTGGTTGCTGTCTTTATAATGAAGAGTAGAACAAAGACCAGCATTGTTTTTGTACATTGTGGCATCCTGTCCGATGTGCAGAGTTTGCGAATGCTATATTTAAAAGTAAATCTTGCTCACACTATTATTATTTTTTTCAATTGTGTTCAATTGTGTTGAACTTAAGAAAACTTCAAATATCAATCCTTAATCAACCGAGCTTCAGAAGGCAAAAAGAGAGAAAATTGACAATGGTTCTTGGCTGTTAACATTACTTGTTTCTGTGGTCCCTGCATATGCGTGAAACAAATTATTCAAAGATGCATATTGTATTTTGGAAATTCCTTTATGGCATTCCTGGTTCTTTACAAACTATACAATGCTTACAAAAATTTGCCAAAAAGTGGTTTTCTCTGAATATATTTATCATTTGCCAATAATATGCTATTGTACATTTATAAAAATGCTATATTAACATACTGTATTAAAAAAAACCTGTGGATTGGTGAAATGCTAATAAAATGGTGTCTTAAGTTTTGTATGTCTTTATTAACTTGATATAAAAATATGACTAGTTGAGCATACAAAAAATAATTGAAGGAAAAGTACCAAAGGAAGATATGCAGGGAATGTCAACGCTAACAAAACCTCTTCAGGAAGCTAAATCTGTAAGAGGAATGTAGAAGCAAGGAACTAATATGCCGGTTTACACAAAAGGTCACAAAGTGCTTGAGTAAATCAGCAGGATCTTATAGAAACATATAACATTTTTAAAGGATTGGACAGGCTAGATGCGGGGAAAAATGTTCCCGATGTTGGGGGAGTCACCCAGAGAGTTGTGAATCTGGAATTCTCTGCCACAGAAGGCAGTGGAGGCAAATTCACTGCATGTGTTCAAAAGAGAGTTAGATATAGCTCTTGGGGCTAAAGAAATCAAGGGATTATGGGCAAAAAACAGGAACAGGATACTGATCTTGGATGATCAGCCATGATCATATTGAATGGCAGCGCTGGCTCGAAGGGCTGAATGGCCTACTCCTGCACCTATTTTTCCATGTTTCTAAATCGGGCAGCATCTTTGGAGAAAATGCATAGGTGATGTTTTGGGTCGAGACACTTTTGTCTTATTGCTCATAAGAGAGAAACGGTATTACTTTCTGTCCCTTTGGATGAATGATATCTTGCTTCCACTCCCACTGTCTCTGCATTCTGGTGAAGCATATATCAGGCCCATAGATGTGACAGCAATGGTTGACAGGGTACTTGCCTTATGGTAATTAATTCATCCCTTTTATTTGCACTCTAAAAGAATCAATGATGCAGATATATTAGTTATTTAACCACAAAAGCAAAGGCTTTGGCCCCTGTGATTCTCTATTACAAATTAGTTCTCCAGTCACTTAACATGGTCAATGGTCGACTCCAGTCAGCAATTACCCTGCGTTTCCTGCCATTAAGGTATTTTCGCTCCAACATCACCCTTCTAAACAATCTGGTGGTTCCAACCTGGACAAAATACATCACTGAAGTCAGGTAGACTGCACCAAATGTACTAACCCCATCAACCAACCCGAATCTGTCAATCAATTTAGTCTGTGGCACTCACATATAACTGCACGGTGGCATTTGATGACTAATCTGTTCAGTTTAGAGATACAGAGTGGGAACAGGCCCTTTGGTCCACTACGTCTGCGCCGGCCAGCGATCCTTGCACACTAACACTATCCTACACACTAGGGACAATTTACAATTATACCAAGCCAATTGAACTACTAAGCTGTACGTCTTTGGAGTGAGTGTGGGAGGAAATGGTAGATCCTGGAGAAAACCCATGCAGGTCATGGAGAGAACGTGCAAACTCTACAGACAAGCACCCGTAGTCGGGATTGAACCCGGGTCTCTGGTGTTGTAAGGCAGCAACTCTCCGACTGCCGCCGTTATGCTGTTGGTGCTGTTCCAGTTCCACATGCATCCACCCTAAATTTTGCTAATTTGTCCGGCATCAATGGTAAGCTGACCAGCCTACAATTGGTCAATTTCGTGCTTGTATTTTGAAACAACAGTACTCCATCTCTATCCCTGTATTGTAAGCACCAATTAATGATTGTGTATCCCCTAATGAGCTGTACAGAATCACACTTGAAAGGAACCACATTTGAGAATGCAGCATTCCCTCAGCAGGAATTGAACCAGTTTGGAGGCACTGATGCTGAGAGCTGAGCAACAGCTACTTAGTTTAGAGATACAGCGTAAATAGGCCCTTCAGCCCACCGAGTCCGGACAAGCTAATGATCCCCGCACATTATTATAATAATAATACATTTATTTGTATAGCACACTTCACAACTCACGCTGGCCAAAGTGCTTCACATCAGTGCAAGTACTAATTTGATACATACAACGGTAGACAGACCTAACAATACATACATAAACTGTTTACCGTGCGCCATCAGACGGGCTCAAAAACGCTTGTGAGTAGAAATCGGTTGTGAGTTGGTGACTTAAAGGAGTCGATGGTGGGGGCAGTTCAGATGAGGAGCGGGATGCTATTCCGCTGTTTAGGTGCTGCAACCGCACCAACATTAACACTACCCTGCACACAAGGGACAGTTTTACATTTATAACCAAGCCATTTAACCTATAAACCTGTACGTCTTTGGAAGGTAGACAAAAATGCTGGAGAAACTCAGCGGGTGAGGCAGCATCTATGGAGCGAAGGAAATAGGCAACTTTTCGGGTCGAAACCCTTCTTCAGACCGTCTTTGGAGTGTGGGTGGAAACTGAAGATCTCAGAGAAAACCCACACCGGTCAGGGGGAGAATGTACAGACACGCACCTGTAATCGGGATCGAACCCGGGTCTCTGGTGCTGTAAGGCAGTAGCTCTACTGCTTTGCCACCGTGCCTCCCTTCACAGCTATTGTGATAAGGGAAGCAGACTTTCAATCATAGCTCAGTCAGACTCTTGCCAGATGATAATCATACAGGACAGAAACGGGCTCTTTGGCTCAACTTGCTCACACCAACCAAGTTGCCTCTAAACCATTCCTCTAGCCTGCCTGCCTCTCCTTATAGCTCCGGCCCTCAAATCCTAGCAATATCCTTGTAAATCTCTGTATTTTAGCTGAGGTTTATCAGACAGTAGATGTGGGGAAGGTGGATCCAGAATATGATTTGCATCCAAACTTCAAGGGCAAGAGGACACTGATTCAAACTTTGCCAGCGGAACTTTTAAAATTGATTAGAACTTCTTCAGTGCATCCTATCTGACTTGAAGTCCCAGATTAAGTCAATTGTAATGAATGAGCAAGGAAAATAACATGCAATTTATTGCTGTTTGTTGGGAGAATAACAATGTTTGCTTATCTGGAAAGGAATTTGTGTAAGTCTAAGAGTCTGGACTTGCCCCTATTCAGAACAAAGTGGCCATTTCCTATCATTGAAGGTCGCAGGACATGTGTTGGTTGGAAAGACTGGCGCCTCTGTAGTCCTTAACTCTAATGGTGAATGTCAGCCTATTGCATTGTGAACTCAACCATCCGAACTGTGCCCTACAGAGCTTTCTAACAAACTGAGACTAAATGCAACTTGGAGGAACAGCATCTCATATTTCGCTTGGGCAGCTTACAGCCAAGTGGTATGAATATTCTCTCACTCCAAGTAGCCCTGGCATTCCCACTCTCTCTATCCCTCCCTAACCCGAGTCACACTAGCTTCTCATTTTCACCCCACAAACAGCTGGTCCCTTTATCATTGATACTTTTTTGCATATCTTTCATTCACTGTTCTTTATCTCTCCACATCACTGTCTATATCTATCATTTCCCTCATTCCTAACCAGTCTGAAGAAGGATCTCGACCCGAAATGTCATCCATTCCTTCTCTCCAGAGATGTGGCCTGTCCCGCTGAGTTACTCTAGCTTTTTGTGTCTATCTTCGGTTTAAACCAGCATCTGCAGTTCCTTCCTACACATTTCAAAAGTTACATAATCTCTTTCCCCAGGATGCCTTTTGTTCAATCAATTCCAAAACTTCATCCAATAGAGACCTTAGAATCATACGGCATGGAAACAGGCCATTCCGCTCACATGGTTATACTGACCGTGGGCATCTGTCTGTATTAGCGTCTGTATTCATGGTATTAAATTGAGGCATATGAGGTGATTCTGGCACAGATAATGAGTTGATGCCAGCAGATGTCACCCATGATCATGTCAAATAGTGGGGTAGGCTTAAGGTGAAGAGTGCTGAGTTGTCATATATACTAACACTAAAATCCTTACACTCAGCAGCCGAACAGGGTTGTAACACCAGACACATTGATAATATATAATAAACAAAAAATAAATAAATGAGTAACCCAACGCTATTGCAATAAAAAAAGCCCAGAGTCCTTAGTGCAACCAAAGACAGTCCATAGTCTTGGATTATTATTGTGTGGGGTTCAAGAGCCTGATAGTTGTTGAGAAGAAGCTGTTCTTGAACCTGGTGGTCAGTTTTCTGACTCCTGGGCTTCCCAATGGCAGGAGTGGAATGAGAGGGTGGCTAGGGCGGAGTGGGTCTTTAATGTTGCTAGCTACCTTTTTAAGGCAGTGCCTCCGAAAGATCCCTTCCATGGTGGGGCGGTCAGTACCTGTGATGGTTTGGGCAGTGTTCACCACATTTTGTAATCACCTTCATTCCTGGGTGTTTCAGATGCTGAACCAGACCATGATGCAACCAAATGTGCAGGAAGGAACTGCAGATGCTGGTTTAAACCGAAGGTAAACACAAAAAAGACGGAGTAACTCAGCTGGACAGGCAGCATCTCTGGAGAGAAGGAATGGTTGACGTTTCAGGTCGAGACCAGGAAGGGTCTCAACCCAAAACATCACCCAAATTCCTTCTCTCCAGAGATGCTGCCTGTCCTGCTGAGTTACTCCAGCTTTTTGTGCCTATCTTCCATGATGCAACCAAAATCCTTTCCACCATATGCCTGTAGAAGTTCAAGGCAGTTTTGACACGAGGCTTGAACGGCGGAGTGGCCTACTCCTCCGTCTTGTTTCGTGGAGTCCTTGTGTTATTGTGGGAAAATAAAGTAAGATCAGGAGCTGAAGAGTGGCACATATTGAAACAATATCTGGGAACAGCTGACATATTCCGTCTCTCCAACCTGAGGAGCACCTTCTGCAAAAGGCTGGTTCCACCAAGATGCAGTACTGAGCACCACTGGAGATCCTTCTTCCCTGTGGCTATCAAACTGTACGACTCCTTCCCTTCTGTCATGGGGTAGACTGACTCCCCTCCCCGCTTCCCAATCTTTACACATCCCAATCCTTTCCACCCATCACTTTAATTTCATGTATTTTGTATTTTATGACATGTCAGATCAATTTCCCACCTGGGATAAATAAAGTTCTATTGTGTCATATAGCACACAGCAGGAACTTGACACAATTAGAAGACTACATTGTCACATGGGCCTAGGTACGGTGAAACTCTTCATTTTTGCATACAATCCGGTAAAACAATACAGCAGACTTCACCGAGGCAGTACACACAGTCACGACGTTACTGCCACCGACAAAGTTCTTAGTACACTCTTATCTTCTCGCAGTGGCAAACCAGGCCTGCCGCCGCGGAAGGCCCACTGGGTCCCTCTTCGTTCTTGACGCTCTCCCCCCCCCCCACCAACAGGCCCTTCTTCCTTCTCGGCGGCAACCGGCCGGGTCCCGAATTGTTCTCGGCGGCCCATCTCCTGTTCAGCTCCGCGACGCATCACTGGTGCCTTCTGCCACTGCGTGGACCAGTGATCTGTTTTTAACTGTTAAATTGAGAAGCTACTCTTTCAACGTGGTGTGGGCTGGTGGTAGGCCAGAGGAACAGGGAGTTTTGTAAGATCCAGCACGAAATATTAAAACAAGTAGCGGGTAGATAGTTGATTTTGTGAGAAAGCCTGTGTGCAATTTCAAATCGAAAAGAAAACATAGAAACATAGACATCAGGTGCAGGAGTAGGCCATTCGGCCCTTCGAGCCTGCACCGCCATTCAATGTGATCATGGCTGATCATCCAACTTAGTATCCCATCCCTGCCTTCTCTCCATACCCCCTGATACCTTTAGCCACAAGGGCCACATCTAACTCCCTCTTAAATATAGCCGATGAACTGGCCTCAACTACCTTCTGTGGCAGAGAATTCCAGAGATTCACCACTCTCTGTGTGAAAAAAGTTTTTCTCATCTCGGTCCTAAAAGATTTCCCCCTTATCCTTAAACTGTGACTCCTTGTTCTGGACTTCCCCAACATCGGGAACAATCTTCCTGCATCTAGCCTGCCCAACCCCTTAAGAATTTTGTAAGTTTCTGTAAGATCCCCCCCTCAATCTTCTAAATTCTAGCGAGTACAAGTCGAGTCTATCCAGTCTTTCTTCATATGAAAGTCCTGACATCTCAGGATCCATGAATATGATGAAGTCACCAAGGTGTATGTGAGAACACTCGGACGCAAGGCTGGTGAATTAATATCAGTAAACAAAGGAATTGTGACAGGATAAAAACAATTGTTTGGAGGACAAAGCAAATACCCCAAAGATAACCCGTGGGTTAATTTTGAATGCAGGGAAAAACTTGTAAAAATCCCAACTCACGGGATTAATTCACGGCGGACAAATCACCGGGAACTGATGGCCTGTGCCCAATGGCTTTACAGGTATTGGCAGCAAAGGGAGTGGACCCATTGGTTGAAAATTTATCAAAGCTCGCAAAATTCTGACAAGGTATCAAAACTTTGGAAAACTTCCAATGTGACTCCCTTGATCAAAAATGGAGGAAGCCAGAGGGCAGGGAGGTAGACACAAAATGCTGGAGTAACTCAGGCAGCATCACTGGAGAGAAGGAATGGGCGATGTTTCTGGTCGAGACCCTTCTTCAGACTGAGAGTCAAGGGAGAGGAAGACACAAAGATAAGGAAGTGTAAGGTGTGAAAACGAGACATCAAAGGGGGGTGGAGATCAAGGAAAATGTTGAATAGATCGTTGTTAGCTAGCAGAAGGTGACAACGAAGCAAACAGAGATAAAATGTAATCAGGGTCAGTCAGACCGGTCGGAGAACTGGGAAGGGGGATGGATGGAGGAAGAGGGAAAGCAAGGGTTACTTGAAGTTAGAGAAGTCAATATTATTGCTAGTTGAAGGTGGTTGCCGGAGGTCTTACCTTCCACTACCTGCAACCTCCGGCAATCACCTTCAACTAGCATCTCCAGAGGTTTCCGTTCAGGTTTCCTAAGTGGGACAGGGGCATAACATCACCCATTCCTTCTCTCCAGAGATGCTGCCTGTCCGGCTGAGATACTCCGGCATTTTGTGCCTATCTTTGGTATTGGTTTATTGTTGTTACATGTATCGAGAAATAATAAAAGTGCAGGCCACTCTGCTTTTATGCGTTTTTAGATTAACGAGCTTCTCTAATTACCATGGAGGTTTGAAGTAAATGTTGATTCACGTTTTTCTTTCACATCGGTTGTTTCGACAATAATCGACCAGGCACCAGGGTTGCTTTAAACGTACGTTTATTGAGCAGGAGTCTTCACACAGGTTAACAACCTAGCAAAGAGTCAAGCTCTCTGCCCTTAATTGCAATGCCTTTTATATGTTAATGCCACTGTTTAGCGCCTCCCACATTCCCCGATCAAAGAACCGACACGTACGCAAAATACAGGACAACAGGTATGTACATATAAGGAGATGTTAGTTAGAGGAACCACACTAGAGCTCAGACCAGTACATTCCTTAGTCTTCCCGGCGAGGGGGATTGTATATTCCTCAATCTTGTCAGACGGGGCCTGTGATCCCCTATTCACCAAAGATCCTATAGCAGAGCAAGATAGGCTACTCCTGCTAAATGCAATGGGCTGACGTGTAGTACGCTATGGAGGGGATCATGGGCATTTTTCCACGCCCATTTTAGCAACCTGAGCCTACCTGACCCGACCTGACTCACTGTAATCAATGCGGGGCAACAGTTTGTGTCGGTTAGTTTCATAAATCTGTCAGTTCAAACTTCTTGTCAAGAATAAAATTTGATTCTGGTAATTGTCTTTTTTAATTTTTTTTAAATCATTTATTTTTAAATGGCTCACAAGCAGTGTTTGAGTTGATTTTGTAGTAGCCGGAACCGACCCGACTCGCAGGGTGATTGACAGGGGGGGACTTTTTGTGCGTGATATAGGGTTAGATTCATAATTCTGTTCGTTCATAATTCTGTTGATTCTTGTTAAAGAATAAAATGTTTATAAACACACATACATGAAAATTATATAAATGTATATAACACACACAATTATATTTCTTCTAATCCAATAATGAACTTTATTTCAGGCTAGACAAGGGACATTAAATAAGAAACATTGTAAATAAGAAACATTGTGAACCTCCCTGCAACTTCACACACACTAGGCCTTATATCTATGCCCCTCTCCTCGCTGCCCCTGGCCCCGCACTCCCTCTCCTCGCTGCCCCGGGCCCCGCACTCTCTCTCCTCGCCGCCCCGGGCCCCGCACTCTCTCTCCCCGCTGCCCTGGGCCCCGCACTCTCTCTCCTCGCTGCCCCGGGCCCCGCACTCCTTCTCCTCGCTGCCCTGGGCCCCGCACTCTCTCTCCGCGCTGCCCCGCGCCGCACACTCTCTCCCTGCTGCCCTGGGCCCCGCACACTCTCTCCCTGCTGCCCCGGACCCCGCACTCCTTCTCCTTGCTGCCCCGGACCCCGCACTCTCTCTCCTCGCTGCCCCGGGCCCCGCACTCCTTCTCCCCGCTGCGGATCCAATCTTTGGCTGGAAGCAAGAAGGCGGGAGCAAGAAAGCGGAGCAAGATGGCGGAGCAAGATGGCGGAGGCAGGTTGCTAAAATGAGGCATAAAATCACCCATGAATCCGCCCATGAACGTACCTCACTTTTGCGTGAGAGTAACCCATCTTGCTCTGCTATAGGATCTTTGCTATTCACGACTAGGCAGTAACTGCAAGACAATGTGTATTCCCTTCCTGAAACCTGCAGCCTCAGTTCCAGCAAGCCTGGTCAGCAGCCATCTTATGCTCTTTATTTCAGTCTACCTGGCCAACCATTTTACCTTTACAGAACAATCTTACAGCGTTGATTCAGGATTTCCATTCACGTACACACCCCAATTTTCAGAATCATGCATTCAAATTTATGCCTGGCACTGTACAGTACATGGATAGGTTAAACAAACTTGGATTGGTTTCTCTGGAATGTCGGAGGCTAAGGGGAGATCTGAGAGAGGTGTATAACATCATGATAGGCATGGATAGAGTCATAACCATTTCCCCAAGGTTGAACTGTCAATGACCAGAAGGCATAGATTTAAAGTGAGAGGGGCAAAGTTTAAAAGAGATTGTAGGGCAACTTTCTTAGCACAGAGGGTGGTGGGCGCCTGGAACACACTGCCAGGGGTGGTGGTAACGGCACATACGATAGTGGTGTTTAAGAGGCTTTTAGATAGGCACCGGATATGCAGTGAATGGAGAGATATGGATAATGTGCTTGCAGGGGAGGTTTCTTTAACGTGGCATCATGTTCGGCACAGACAATGTGGACGGAAGGACCTGTTTCTGCGCTGTATTGTTCAATGCTCCCTGTTAAATAGACGAAAGTTTGTTCCCATCGCACATGTTCTGTCGTGTTAGTTCTTCATTCAAGCCAGTGCTTGCTAGAAGGTGGGTGGGGTTGGGAAGTGCAGAGACAGCGAGGAGACAAGCAACAAACGTGGCAGCAAAGAACCATCACCCTCCAGATGCATCTCCGACGTTGACCCTCCCTGGGACTTCGCACAACAGTGACAGATTCTCAGGAAACATTGAAATCGTCCTTTCCAACTAGTGAAAGAGTGAAACATTTTTTTGCACTGACTAACCAGCGCATAACCTCAGGATGTGCAGCAGCACTAATCCAATTCCTGTTCGACCCTGGATGGGAGCCAAGGGCAGCTGTTTCAAATTCAGTATAAGGCATTGAATAATAGTCATCCAGCACAGAAACCGGCCCTTCGGCCAGCAATATTCAGCACTGCTGAATTTCGACCCTAACCTTGGGTGCTGTCTGTGAGGAGTTTGCATGTTCTCTCTCTCATCGGTTTCCTTCAGGTGCTCTGGTTTCCCTCCACATACCAAGGATGTTTGTAGGTCGAATGGCCCTCTGTAAATTGCCCCCAGTGTGTAGGGAGTGGATGAGAAAATATTCCAAATTCCTGCTGCAGCATTGTCACTTGTTAAAACAAATTTTAGTGAGTAACAATCAGTTCTTTGTTTTGTATTTCATTAATTTAATTTAAGCAACTGTTAGTGTAGTGTGATTGTGTATAGGTAACACAGAACTAGTGTGAGCGGGTGATCGAGGGTCGGCATGGACTCGGTGGATTAAAGGACCTGTTTTCATGCTGTATCTTTCAAACAATCAACGTTCATGCAAACCTTTTTCCCCATTCACATTAATCCCATTTGCTCGCATCCTTCTATGCTTTTGCTCCTTGTTCCAAAGTGATAATTAGGGTGTACCGCCCAAAGCATCTATCGCAACTGTTTAACAAACAGGGATAGGATAAGTTTAGAGGGATATGGGCCAAACATGGGCAAGTGGGACTAGTGTAGATGGGGCATGTTGGTCGGCGTGGGCAAGTTGGGCCGATGGGCCTATTTCCACACTGTATGACACGATGATTCTAAATTCTAAGCCTAAAGTATGGCAGCCTTCACCCTCCAGAGTAGAATCAACATCCCATTATGTGGAGCTTGATGTAAGCTGATTGATCGCAACCTGTCTCCTCCGCACTACACCTTTCCTCTCTTCACCCCACCTCTCCTCACCCCACCCCACCTCTCCCCTCCTCACCCCATGCCTGTCCAAGTGTCTCCCCTACCTCCTCTGGCAGCTTGTTCCACCATCCGCTGTGTGAAAATTATGCCCCACAGGTTCCCATTATATTTGTCTCCTCTCACCTTAAACCTAGTTCTTGATTCCCCTATTATGGGTAGACGACTCTGTGCACTCACTCTATTGAATCCACTCATGATTTTATCTGCTACGTTAGTTCAACCTGGGTGTTTTGTACATAGTGAGTCCCAAGTTTATGACCTTCTGCTCATTGGTTTATTTTAGTTTAGTTTATTTTCGAGATACAGTATGGAAACAGGCCCTTCGGCCCACCGAGTCCACACCGACCAGCGATCCCCGCACGTTAACACCATCCTACACACACTAGGGACAATTTACACTTATACACTGGATAGACTTGGTTTATACTCTCTAGAATTTAGGAGATTGAGAGGGGATCTTATAGAAACTTACAAAATTCTTAAGGGGTTGGACAGGCTAGATGCAGGAAGATTGTTCCCGATGTTAGGGAAGTCCAGGACAAGGGGTCACAGCTTAAGGATAAGGGGGAAATCCTTTAAAACCGAGATGAGAAGAACTTTTTTCACACGGAGAGTGGTGAATCTCTGGAACTCTCTGCCACAGAGGGTAGTTGAGGCCAGTTCATTGGCTATATTTAAGAGGGAGTTAGATGTGGCCCTTGTGGCTAAGGGGATCAGGGGGTATGGAGAGAAGGCAGGTACGGGATACTGAGTTGGATGATCAGCCATGATCATATTGAATGGCGGTGCAGGCTCGAAGGGCCGAATGGCCTTCTCCTGCACCTAATTTCCATGTTTCTATGTTTCTATACCAAGCCAATCAACCGTTGGAGTGTGGGAGGAAACCGAAGATCTCAGAGAAAACACACGGGGTCACGGGAGTGAATTTACAAACTCCGTACAGAGAGCACCCGTAGTCGGGATCGAACCCGGGTCTCTGGCGCTGCAAGGCAGCAACTCTACCGCTGCACCACCACGGCCACCCTTTGGGAAATAATGACCCATGCCGGGTCATGAAGGTGGGAGCAAGTTGCTCCTTGTGAATGAGGAAGCCTTCATTTTAAATGTGTTTAAGTTCCTATTTCTTCATTGTGGAATTCAGTACAGATACAGATACAGATACCGATCAGTCAGTTCCTAGTTCCCTTCACCAATGGCCCAGATGTACAAGGAGGCATCCTGTTCTGCCCCAAGTCTGAAGGAGATGGATTCAGTTCCATTCCGAGATATGGTATCCAGTTCGACAAGTGTTTTCTTCCTGTTGCCTGCTCCCTGTCCCCTGGGAACTGACATAAATCACACAAAAACAATTTCCCGAAACAGCAATGAGATTGGCGTAACACTTCCAGGAAGAAAGAGTATTTCCTCTTTAGAGTGATAAGGAGGTCCTGCTCTGCCTCGTCCCCACACATTCAATGGCAGGAACACACACTCACACGTTACGCAGAGACTTTTTCCCAGGGTAGCGGAATCAACAACCAGAGGGCATAGGTTTGTGGGGAAAGGTTAAAGATATAATAGGAATCCGAGGGGCAACTTTTTCACACAGAGGGTGGTGGGTATATGGAACGAAATGCCAGAGGAGGTAGTTGGGGTGAGTGCTAGAGCAGTTTGGACACGGATAGAAAAGGGTTAGAGGCGAAGATAGATACAAAAATGTTGGAGTAATGCCCCTGTCCCACTTAGGAAGAAACCGCAACGGAAATCTCTGGAGACTTTGCGCCCCACCCAAGTTTAACGTGCGGTTCCTGGAGGTTGCAGGTGGTTGCCGGAGGTTGCAGGTAGTGGAAGCAGGTAGGGAGACTGACAGAAACCTCCGGGAACCGCACGGAAACCTTTGGTGGGGCGCAAAGTCGCCAGCGGTTTCCGTTCAGGATTCCAAAGTAGGACAGGGGCATAACTCAAGTCAAGTCAAGTCAAGTCAAGTCAAGTCAAGTTTATTTGTCACATACACATACGAGATGCGCAGTGAAATGAAAGTGGCAATGCTCGCGGAACAACAAAACATCCAAACAAATTATAAACACAATCATAACACACATATTATTTTACATAATAAATAATAGAAGGAAAAACGTTCTGTAGAGTTAGTCCCTGGTGAGAAATGCGTTTACAGTCCGAATTGCCTCTGGGAAGAAAATCCTTCTCAACCTCTCCGTTCTCACCGCATGGCAACGGAGGCGTTTGCCTGACCGTAGTGGCTGGAACAGTCCGTTGCAGGGGTGGAAGAGGTCTCTCATGATTTTGTTTGCTCTGGAGTTGCACCTCCTGTTGTATAGTTCCTGCAGGGGGGTGAGTGAAGTTCCCATAGTGCGTTCGGCCGAACGCACTACTCTCTGCAGAGCCTTCTTGTCCTTGGCAGAGCAATTCCCGAACCAGATGGTAATGTTCCCGGACAAGATGCTTTCCACCGCCGCTGCGTAGAAGCACTGGAGGATCCTCGGAGACACTCTGAATTTCCTCAATTGCCTGAGGTGGTAAAGGCGCTGCCTTGCCTTACTCACCAGTGCTGAGGCGTGTGATGACCATGTCATATCCTCAGAGATGTGGACTCCCAGATATTTAAAAGAGTTCACCCTATCCACAGGATCCCCATTTATACTCAATGGAGTGTACGTCCTCGGATGATGTGCCCTCCTAAAGTCCATGATCAGCTCCTTCGTTTTTTTGATGTTCAAGAGGAGGCTGTTCTCCTGGCACCAGAGTGCTAGATCAGCCACCTCCTCCCGGTAGGCCCTCTCATCATTGTCTGAGATCAGGCCCACCACCACAGTGTCATCAGCAAACTTAATTAATGAGTTGGAGCTGAACCTAGCCACACAGTCATGTGTGTACAGGGAGTACAATAGGGGGCTGAGGACGCAACCCTGGGGCGATCCTGTGCTCAGGGTGAGGGACTTTGATGTATTCCCTCCCATCTTGACTACCTGGGGCCTGGCGGTGAGAAAGTCCAGGACCCAGGCACACAGGGAGGTGTTGAGCCCCAATTCCATTAGCTTCCCGGCCAGTCTGGTGGGGACTATCGTGTTGAAGGCTGAACTATAGTCTATGAACAGCATCCTCACGTAGCCCCCCTTCTGGCTGTCCAGATGGGAGAGAGTGGTGTGCAAGACCTGGGAGACCGCATCGTCCGTGGACCTGTTCGGACGGTATGCAAACTGCAACGGGTCCATGTTCCGAGGGAGGAAGGCGCAGATGTGATTCTTCACCAGCCTCTCAAAGCATTTCATGACTACCGAGGTAAGGGCCACCGGACGGTAGTCATTCAGACAGGCTGGGGAGGCATTTTTTGGTACCGGTACAATGATGGATTTTTTGAAGCAGGCAGGGACCACGGACTTGTCCAGGGAGAGGTTGAATAATGTAGTGAGCACTGGAGCTAGCTGCGTAGCACAGGACTTGAGTACTTGCCCCGAGATGCCATCGGGGCCTGCAGCTTTTCTCGTGTTCACCCGTGTCAGTGCCCTCCTCACGTCGTGCTCGGACAGCGAGAATGTGTGCATATTCCTCCCTTCAGCTTCGGTAGCCAGCCCGCTGTCGGTATTGTCGATAGTCGGCAGACCTGGAGTGGTGTTGCCCCTCTCGAAACGAGCGTAGTAGGAGTTCAGGTCGTCAGCTAGGGAGGTGCCGGCACATGCGGATGAGGGAGCGGTGCTTCGGTAGTTGGTTACAATCCGTAGCCCCTGCCACAGGCTACTGGTGTCCTGCTGCTCCATCTGTAACTCCATCTTGTCCCTGTACCTTCTCTTTGCATCCTTCACCGCCCTTCGCATTCGGTAGGACTCTGCCTTGTAGACGTCCATGTTCCCTGATGCCAGGCCCGAGTTGTAGGCAGCGGTGCGAGCATTCAGGGCCACACGAACAGATCTGTCTACCCAGGGTTTTTGGTTCGGGAAGGTGCTTACCCTTACCGTGGGGACGATGTTGTCGGTTATTGTTGCGATGAAGTCCATGACTGCTTCCGCGAACTCACTGACGTCACTGGAACTTGCTTCGAACATATTCCAGTCGACATCACTCAGTGCATCTTGCAGCATGGCCTCTGACTGGTCGGACCACCGCTTTACGTCCCTCGTCTCTACCGCTTCCCGAACTATCCTCTGTTTATATTCCGGCAACAGGAAAATAGCAGCGTGGTCAGATTTTCCTAGGGGAGGGAGTGAAACGGCCTTGTAGCCTTTCCTGAACGGTGTGTAGCAGAGGTCCAAAGTTCTCTCCCCCCTGGTGGCACACGTGATGTGTTGGTAGAAGTTCGGCATGACCTTCTTGAGATTTGATTTATTAAAATCTCCAGCCACCACCATAGCCGCTTCCGGGTACTTGTTTTGATGTCGACATAGCACATCGTGTAGGGCCGATAGTGCCACGTCGGTGTCCGCCTGCGGTGGAATGTAGACGGCTGTGACGATCACTGAGCCGAACTCCCGGGGAAGGTAGAATGGGCGGCATGAGATCGTCAGATGCTCCAGATCCGGCGAGCAGGAACGGGAAAGCATCTTGATATTTCCAGGGTTGCACCAGTTGTTATTGGTCATGAAGCAGACTCCTCCACCCTTGGATTTCCCAGATGCTTCTGTTCTGTCAGCACGGTGGACAGTGAAGGACTCGGTTGGGCAGATTACCTGATCCGGAATCAGTGAGGTCAGCCATGTTTCAGTCAGGCAGAGGATGTTGCAGTTCCTTATGTTCCTCTGGAATCTAATCCTCGCCCTGAGGTCATCCAGCTTGTTTTCCAGGGACTGGACATTCGCCAGAAGAATGCTGGGCAGAGGGGGACGAAAGGCTTGGGCTTTCAGCCTATTCCGAATCCCCCCCCCGTTTCCCTCGATGTTTTCTCCGGGTTTTCCTTGCAGCCCTTTGTTGTTGCAGCAGCTTCTGCTGATCTCTGCTGGCCATGCTGGATCAGTGAGTAAAGAGTTTAAAAAGTCTCCGTTTGCCCTGGAGTTTAGATTTAAGAGGGTTTCCCTGTCATACTTTGTTAGTACTAGGGAGTTAGAACTTAGAAATAAGTTAAAAAGGAACATAAAAGTTAAAAACACACACAATGTTCGCGGAGCTGCCACAACGGCGACTGGACAGGGCCGCGCCATTTTTTTTTTTTTTTTTTTTTTTTGCACAAGCAGGTCAGACAGTGTCTCTGGAGGAAAGGAATAGGTGATGTTTCGGTTCGACATCCTTCTTCGGCCATTTTGTGTCTACCGTCCGTTTTAAAAAGCATCAGCAGTTCCTTCCTACACAAAGGGCCCACCTGGGCTGACCTGGATCATGAGCGCTCCAGCATGTGGACCGGACTTTGGACTTTGGACTCGTATCCTTTTCTTTGTAAACGACGCCAATATATACGGTGACTGCGCATTAGTGCGTTGTGCAAAAGGAACCTCACCATGTTACACGTGCACGTGACAACAAAGAACCATTGAGCCGTTGAACAAGATGGGATGAATTTAACCAATCGGGTAACGGAGATTTAAGCAGGAAAAGCTGGGGTTACCGAGCAGGTTGGAGAAACAAACCGAATATTTCAAGTTGCGACCTTTCACTAGAGGTTCGATAACTGCCTATTTCTTTACCCATTGATGGTTGAACCAACAGTGGAATGGGTAGTCAGAGGTCAGAGGTCAGGTGCCATAACCCCCAGGTTGACCCTTGACCAGAACTAGCAGCCATTCCTGCCTCCGTCTCTGAATGCTGAGCCCAACGTTGATTCCATTTGAGCCTTCCATTGACTCCATCTACACCTCACGCTGCCTCGGCAAGGCCAGCAGCATAATCGAGGATGAGTCACTCCCCAGCCACTCCCTCTTCTCCCTCTCTCCCCCCCCTCAGGCATACGGTATAGAAGTGTCAAAAGCCACACATCCAGATTCAGGGACAGTTTCTTCCCAGCTGTTATCAGTTAACTGAACCGTCCTACCACAACCCAGAGAGCAGTCCTGAGCTACTATCTACCTCAGTGGAGATCCTCGGACTATCTTTGATGAGATGTTACTGGACTTTATCTTGTACTAAATGGTATTCACATTATACTCCTTACCAAGGATCTGTACAATGCGAATGGCTGGATTGTAATCATGGATTGCCTTTTCACTGACAGGTTAACATGCAACAAAAGCTTTTCACTGCACCTCGGATCAGGTGACAATAAATTAAATTCAACTCAAATTCAATTCTTTCTTCCTGTCTTAGGGAATAACTGTACTCGGTGGTGCAGCGTTAGAGTTGCTGCCTCACAGCGCCAGAGACCCGGGTTTGAACCTAACTACAGGTGCTGTCTGTACGGAGTTTGTACGTTCACCCCGTAACCTGCGTGGGTTTTCTCTGGGAGCTCCGGTTTCCTCCCACACTCCAAAGACATGCAGGTTTGTTGGATAATTGGCTTGGCGTAACTGTAAATGGTCCCAAGTGCATGTAGGATAGGCGTTAGCGTGCGGGGATCGCTGGTCACCGAAGGGCCTGTTTCCACGCTGCATCTCTAATCTAAACTAAACTAAATCCACTGATGATAGACACAAAATGTTGGAGTTACTCAACGGGACAGGCACCATCTCTGGAGAGAAGGAATGGGTGACGTTTCGGGTCGAGATCCTTCTTCAGGCTAAAGAAGTGTCTCAACCTGAAAACGTCGCCCATTCCTTCTCTCCAGAGATGCTGCCTGCCTGTAACTTACAAAATTCTTAAGGGGTTGGACAGGCTAGATGCAGGAAGATTGTTCCCGATGTTAGGGAAGTCCAGGGCAAGGGGTCATAGCTTAAGGATGAGGGGGATATCCTTTAAAACCGAGATGAGAAGAACTTTTTTCACACAGAGAGTGGTGAATCTCTGGAACTCTCTGCCACAGAGGGTAGTTGAGGCCAGTTCATTGGCTATATTTAAGAGGGAGTTAGATGTGGCCCTTGTGGCTAAGGGGATCAGGGGGGTATGGAGAGAAGGCAGGTACGGGATACTGAGTTGGATGATCAGCCATGATCATATTGAATGGCGGTGCAGGCTCGAAGGGCCGAATGGCCTACTCTTGCACCTAATTTCTATGTTTCTATGTTTCTATGGCTGAGTTACTCCAGCATTTTGTGTCTACCTTCAATTTAAACCAGCATCTGCAGTTCTTTTCCTACACATTAAATCCACTGATGATTGGATGCCATCTCTTTCTTCTGAGCTCTTTTTCCCTCTCTTAGTAATTTGTGCAGCCGACCCTGGGTCAGTGACATTCCACGGTGTTTACCCTAACGTTAAGCAAGCCATTCATCAGTATGGCCATTGACTCCTGCCCTTGACATAAGCCAAGAGATCCTCGACTGCACAACTTACGCTGACCTCCCTTATCCTGTTGCAAGATTTCCAGCTCAGCAAAACAGGTAAGTGCCACAGCCTCAACCCATCCCGCACACAATAGATCGCATCTGGAAAGGCGGGATCAACTCACGGAGATCAATGTGTCATGGGGAATAACAAGAAGAGGAACACCACTTTGCCAGTTGCGAAAACAATTCAGATAATGAGTGACTAATGTTCAGACACCTCACAGACATAACAATAGGTGTGTGAGTGTGTGTGTATATACACAGTTAGCCCAAGGCTGCCTCGACTAAAAACAAAGCAACGTTGGAAAACACAGAACAGGAAAGTCCTGTTTACACAAGAATTTAAGGCACACATGGAGTCATTGTGACACATCGTCGAAACAGTCCCTTTGGCCCAACTTACCCATTCTGGCCAACATATCCCAGCTACACTAGTCCAACCTGTCCGTATTTTGCCCATATCCCTCCAAACCCGCCCTATCCATGTACTTGTCCAACTGGAGTTTAGAGGGATGAGGGGAGATCTTATAGCAACATATAAAATTATAAAAGGACTGGACAAGCTAGATGCAGGAAAAATGTTCCCTATGTTGGGCGAGTCCAGAACCAGGGGCCACAGTCTTAGAATAAAGGGGAGGTCATTTAAGACTGAGGTGAGAAAAAACTTTTTCTCCCAGAGAGTTGTGAATTTATGGAATTCCGTGCCACAGAGGGCAGTGGAGGCCAATTCACTGGATGGATTTAAGAGAGAGTTAGATAGAGCTCTAGGGGCTAGTGGAGTCAGGGGATATGGGCACGGGTTATTGATAGGGGAAGATCAGCCATGATCACAATGAATGGCGGTGCTGGCTCGAAGGGCCGAATGACCTCCTCCTGCACCTATTTTCTATGTTTCTATGTTTCTCAAACGTTGGGACATCATCTACCTCAACTACCTCCTCGGGCAGCTTGTTCCATACACGCACCACTCTTTTTGTGAAAAAGATACCCTTCAGATTCCTATTAAATCTTTTCCCATTCACCTTTTCCCATGTCCTCTTGTCCTCAATTCCGCTACTCTGGGCATGAGATTCTGTGCATCTACCCGATCTATTCCTCTCATGATTTATACACCTCTATAAGATCCCCCACACCCCCCTGCGCTCCATGGAATTTCCCCCATTCCAGCTCCCATTGCACTGCTGGCACTGGCTTGGTCCTTTTCTTAAGCTATCCCTTGGGATCTGTAGGTTCAGCTGAACACCTTCACTCAGTCCGCTTAGGCCTATGCCATTTCCCGGTTGCTAAACACTTTAATTCCCCTTCCCATTCCGACACTGACCTTTCTGTCCTTGGCCTTCTCCTTGCTTTCCCTCTCTCTCCATCTTTCCCCAACCTTAGTTCGACTAGTTTCTCTGTCCTCCTGATTAATTTTACTGTTTGTTTGCCTCGTTGTTAGCTTCCCCTCAGCCAATAATGAACCATTCTACATTTCCTTGAGCATTGTCTGCTTTGATCTGTCCTTTTCACATTCTCTTTGTACCTTCCATACCTTTAGTTTCCCTCTCCCCTCAGTCTCAGTCCGGAACGGAAACGTCACCCATTCCTTCTCTCCAGAGATGCTGCCTGTCCCGCTGATACAGTGAAAAGCTTTTGTTTGCATGCTATTCATTTAACACCCACCTTGGTACAATCAATCCATCCACAAAGTACAGCAGGTAGTGCAAAGGGAAACATACCAGAGTGCAGAATATAGTTTACAAGATCGCACTTAGAAAATGTCAAATGTCTGCAATGAGGTAGGTTGGAAGATTGCTACTCCGAAGAAGGATCCTGGCCCGAAACATCACCCATCCAAGTTCTCCAGAGATGCTGGCCTGACCCGCTGAGTTACTCCAGCACTTTGTGCCTTTGTTTGTAAACCAGCACAATGTTGGTGCCAAACCTAATGCCAAGTTAAACCAATCTCCTCTGCCTGCATGTGATCCATATCCCTCCATTCCCTGCATATCAATGTGCCGATCTAATACGTCATTATCGTATTTGCCTTCACCACCACCCCTGGCATCACGTTCCAGGCCATCACCACTGCAGAAAACCTGCATTGATTTATCTAACTTCAAGTAACCCCTGCATTCCCTCTCTCTCCCCCCCCCCCCCCAAATCGCACCAGCTTCGGTCATCGTTGTGTCATTGTCTACCCGCACATCTCCTTTGCAATGTGCTCCTCTCACCTTAAAGTGACGCCCTCTCCTCCCTGACATTTTCACCTTGAGGAAAATAGTTTTGACTCACTACCATGTATATGCTTCAAATAATTTGATATGCTTCTATCAGGTCTCCCCGCAACCTCCGGCACTCTGGTGAATAGAATCCAAGATTGTTCCACCTCTGCTTTTAGCTTATAACCTCTAATCCAGGCAGCTTTATGGTATTGATTTCTCTAACTTCAAGTGACCCCTGCATTCCCTCTCTCTCCATCCCTCCCCCACCCAAGTCGCACCATCTTGTTGAGTCTCATTCTCTTTACTCATTCTCACCAAACAAACAGCTAACAATGGCCTGTTTCCTTTATCTTTGTTACTTTTTTGTATCTTTCATTCATTTGTTCTGTATCTCTCTATATCACCGTCTGTATCTCTTGTTTCCCTTTCCCCCAACTCTAGGTCTGAAGAAGGGTCTTGACCTGAAACATCACCCATTCCTTTTCCCCAGAGGTGCTGCCTGTCCCGCTGAGTTACTCCAGCATTTTGTGTCTATTTTGTAAACCTCTCCAAAGTTTCCTTCAACAATAATTTTTTCAAGAGGACATCAGTGAAGTTGTGAGTTACTAATAAAATGTTGTTACTAATAATGGAAAAGTATATTTTTCTTTTAGCCATCTTCAGCACTCATCCTCTGACGTTATGGGGAGTGATTCTATTTACTGGGTGTTGCACTAGTCATGATTCCTGACTCTGACTTTATCCGGGAACATTACCATCTGGTTTGGGAATTGCTCTGCCAAGGACAAGAAGGCTCTGCAGAGAGTAGTGCGTTCGGCCGAACGCACTATGGGAACTTCACTCACCTCCCTGCAGGAACTATACAACAGGAGGTGCAACTCCAGAGCAAATAAAATCATGGGAGACCCCTTCCACCCCTGCAACGGACTGTTCCAGCTGCTACGGTCAGGCAAACGCCTCCGTTGCCATGCGGTGAGAACGGAGAGGTTGAGAAGGAGTTTCTTCCCAGAGGCAATTCGGACTGTAAACGCCTATCTCACCAGGGACTAACTCTACTGAACGTTTTTCCTTCCATTATTTATTATGTAAAAGAATATGTGTGTTATGATTGTGTTTATAATTTGTTTGGTTGTTTTGTTGTTTGTCTTTTGCACAAAAGTCCGCGAGCATTGCCACTTTCATTTCACTGCACATCTCGTATGTGTATGTGACAAATAAACTTGACTTGACTTGACTTGACTTGTTTATTGACACAGGACAAATGGAGACTAATAGAGAGATTGTAGTGTAAATATTTTACATGGCGGGTGGTGGGTGCCTGGAACGTGCTGGTGGTGGAGGCAGATACGATAGTGGTGTTTAAGTGGATTTTAGATGGCACTAGGTTATGCAGGGAATGGAGGGATATGGATCACATGCAGGCAGATAAGGATTGGTTTAGGCATCATGTCCGGCACAAACATTGTGCCAAAGGGCCCGTTCCTTTGCTGTACTGATCTTATGTTCAATATTCTATGTTAATATGGCAGGAAGATATCTTGGGATGTCAAAGAACTGGAGAGAGGTCTAAAGGCCAGGAGGGAAAAATGCAACATTTAAGTGTATCCTCACCACATTGAACAGTATCCTCACAACATCTAGATGAAGGCAGAATTGGGTATGGCTCACATGCTGATAATCATAGAAACAGGCCTTTCGGGAATCTCAGATGGGGATGTGCTCTTGGATACTTTAGTTTAGTTCAGTTTAGTTTAGAGCTACAGCGCGGAAACAGGCCCTTCTGCCCATCGAGTCCGCGCCGACCAGCGATCCCGCAAACTAACACTATCCTACACACACTAGGTACAACATTACATTTTACACCAAACCAATTAACCTACAAACCTGTACGTCTTTGTAGTGCGGGAGGAAGCCCGAGATTCCGGACGAAACCCACGCAGGTCACAGGAGAACGCACTAACTCCGTACAGGCAGTGCCCATAGTCAGGATCAAATCCGGATCCCTGGTGCTGTGAGGCAGCAACTCTACCACTGCGCCATCGAGCCATTTTTATATGAACCTGATAGATCTTTGTTACCCACAGGTATTATGGGGCAAAGGTGAAATTAAATCACCTGTCAACTATAATCTAACCAAATGATGGAATACTACAAATGGGAATTTGTTTGGTGAGCCCACTATTTCTTCAGAGGATCAGCTCTCACCAGCAGCAGGTAGTTATCTTGTTTAATCCATTGTTGCTGTCAATTTCTTGCCAATGTGCAAGATCTAACATCATTTTTTTAACTACATGAGCCCACATCCCTTAACTGTAGAGTTTAGAGATGCAGCATGGAGACAGCCCAGACCAGCCTGACTGTCCCCGATTATATTTTATCTCTGCCTTGTCTCCTTCTCCTAGCTAACAATGATCGATTCTACATATCCCTTGAACAGCATCTCTTTTGATGTCTCGTTTTCACACCTCATCCTTCCTTATCTCTGTGTCTCCCTCTCCCCTGAAGAAGGGTCTCGACCCGAAACGTCACCCATTCCTTCTCTCCAGAGATGCTGCCTGTCCCACTGAGTAACTCCAGCGTTTTGTGTCTGTCTTCAATGAAACCAGGCCCCACTTATTCTAAGGTACACAAAAATGCTGGAGAAACTCAGCGGGTGCAGCAGCATCTATGGAGCGAAGGAAATAGGCGACGTTTCGGGCCGAAACCCTTCTTCAGACTTATTCTATGTTCTCCCAGTTTCTCATTCACTCCCCGCACACTCGGGGCAATTTTACAAAAGGGTAATTAACCTACAATACAAACCTGGTAATTTACACATTTTGTAAATAAACTGTGATGAAATGTAATTTGATCACCCTCTACATAAGTTTGCATCTCATCCACCCTCTAATTAAGTGACATGATCCTCTGCACAGTGTGAAATAGCTCACATTCGATTTACTAGCTCATATACATGGCACAGAGGGAACATACCCTGTCATCCCTCTTTCAGCAGCTCCTTGTCAGTTTTATCACATCTATTTCAGGCGGCACGGTGGTGCAGCGGTAGAGTTGCTGCCTTTCAGCGCCAGAGACCCGGGTTTGATCCTGACTACAGGTGCTGTCTGTACGGAGTTTGTACGTTCTCCCCGTGACCTGCATGGGTTTTCCCCGGGTGCTCCAATTTCCTCCCACACTCTAAAGATATACAGGTTAATTGGCTTTGGTAAAAGGCCATTCAGCCCACCGAGTCTGTGCCAACTAGCGATCCCCATACACTAGCGTGTAGGATAGTGCTAGTGTGCGGGGATCGCTGGTGTATCTCTAAACTAAACTAAACAAAACAAAACTAAATATGTCTCTCTCTCTCTCTTGCACATGGTGATCCGATTTTCTCCCACACTCCAAAAATATACGGTTCGTAGGTTAATTGGCATCTGTAAAAATTGTAAATTCTTTCTCTCTCTCGCTCTCTCTTTCTCCCCATCAAAATTTAAAAAATGGATTCATTCTTGATCTATTAACTAATATCACCAAACCAGAGGCAGCACAACGACGCAACTGGTAGAGCCGCTCCCTCGCTGCGCCTGAGACTTCGGTTCAATCAGGTCCTGTCTGTGTGGAGTTTGCATGTTCTTCTTGTGACCATATGGGTTTCCTCCGGGTGCTCCGTTGCAAAAGCGTGCAGGTTTGTGGTTTAATTGACTATAAATTGCCTATAGAAACATAGAAACATAGAAACATAGAAATTAGGTGCAGGAGTAGGCCATTCGGCCCTTCGAGCCTACACCGCCATTCAATATGATCATGGCTGATCATCCAACTCAGTATCCCGTACCTGCCTTCTCTCCATACCCCCTGATCCCCTTAGCCACAAGGGCCAAATCTAACTCCCTCTTAAATACAGCCAATGAACTGGCCTCGACTACCCTCGGCAGAGCGTTCCAGAGATTCACCACTCTCTGTGTGAAAAAAGCTCTTCTCATCTCGGTTTTAAAGGATTTCCCCCTTATCCTTAAGCTGTGACCCCTTGTCCTGGACTTCCCCAACATCGGGAGCAATCTTCCTGTATCTAGCCTGTCCAACCCCTTAAGAATTTTGTAAGTTTCTATAAGATCCCCTCTCAATCTCCTAAATTCTAGAGAGTATAAACCAAGTCTATCCAGTCTTTCTTCATAAGACAGTCCTGACATCCCAGGAATCAGTCTGGTGAACCTTCTCTGTACTCCCTCTATGGCAATAATGTCCTTCCTCAGATTAGGAGACCAAAACTGTACGCAATACTCCAGGTGTGGTCTCACCAAGACCCTGTACAACTGCAGTAGAACCTCCCTGCTCCTATACTCAAATCCTCTTGCTATGAAAGCTAACATACCATTCGCTTTCTTTACTGCCTGCTGCACCTGCATGCCTACTTTCAATGACTGGTGTACCATGACACCCAGGTCTCGCTGCATCTCCCCTTTTCCTAGTCGGCCACCATTTAGATAATAGTCTACTTTCCTGTTTTTGCCACCAAAATGGATAACCTCACATTTATGTGTGTAAGCAGTGGATGAGAAAGTGGGACAACGCTGAACTAGTGTGAATGGACGATCAACAGACAGTGTGGACTTGGTGGGCCAAAGGGTTTATATGTACGATGTTTGTACGTACTCCCCGTGACTTGTGTGTGTTTTCCCCCGGGTGCTCCGGTTCCCTCCCACACTCCAAAGATGTACAGGTATGTAGGTTAATTGACATTGGTAAAAATTGTAAATTGTCCCTAGTGTGTGTAGGATAGTGTTGTTGATGTGCGGAGATTTATGGTTCGATGCCGACTCACACACTGTATCTCTAAACTAAACTAAACTAAAACATGCAATTGCCCATTTATTGAGGAGGGAATCAAAGTCAAAGAGAGAGAGAGAGAGAGAGAGAGAGAGCGAGAGCGAGAGAGAGAGAGAGAGAGAGAGAGGAGAGAGAGAGAGAGAGAGAGAGAGAGAGAGCGAGAGAGAGAGAGAGAGAGAGAGAGAGAGAGAGAGAGAGAGAGAGAGAGAGAGAGAGAGAGAGAGAGAGAGAGGGAGAGAGAGAGAGAGAGAGAGAGAGAGAGAGGAGAGAGAAAGGGAGAGAGAGAGAGAGAGAGAGAGAGAGAGAGAGGAACAGCATGGAAATAAACCCTTCAGCCCATCGATCCATTGGTGCAAAGCCGATACTAACCCCATTATAGACACAAAAAGCTGGAGTAACCCAGCGGGACAGGCAGCATCTGTGGAGAGAAGAAATGGGTGACGTTTCGGACTGAAGAAGGGTCTCGACCCGAAATGCCACCCATTCCTTCTCTCCACAGATGCTGCCTGTCCCGCTGGGTTACTCCACTTTTTGTGTCTATCTTCGATTTAAACCAGCGACTGCAGTTCCTTCCTACACTAATCCCATCGCATTCAAAAGAACACGCAGCCTCCATTTTGAGAGCTGCTGAGGTCAGGATTGAAGCAAAGTCACTGGAACTGTGTCTTGTCGATGTCTCGCCCCCGGATAATTGTTACCGTATAATTGCGGGTTTGAAGAAAAAGTGATGCTTTGACAATAACGATGTGATGTGATTCTGGGCTGCAGGATATGATCTAGTCCTGGCTCCAGAGAATGCCTCTGTCAGGCTGAGTAATATAAATATTTACCTGAACAAAATTATAAGGTGCAGTCATGTGGTGATTGTGTAATGGCATTAATAACTGAGGGAAAGCAAATTCAAAAATAGCACCGGCATATCAAAATGCTGGAGGAACGCTAAAGACGAGCAGGTTTGTAGGTTAATTGGCATGATAACATTGTAACTTGTCCCATGGGTGTTTAGGATAGCGCTAGTGTGCAGAGATCGCTGGTCGGTGCGGACTCAGTGGGCCAAAGGGCCTGTTTCCACGTTGTATCTCTAAACTAAACTAAACCAAACTAAACTCAGCGGGTCAAGCAGCATCTCTGGAGAACATTGATCAGTGATGTTTAGGGTCGGGACCCTGTCTTCAGACTGATTTCAGGGGTGGAGGGGAAGAAAGCTGGGATAGTAGAGGGGCAGGTAATAGTTGAACACTGGCGAGGGAGGGGTGTTTAGTTTAGTTTGGAGATATAGTGCAGAAACAGGCCCTTCAGTCCAGCGAGTCCATGCTGACCAGCGATCCCTGCATATTAACACTATCCAACACTCATGAGGGACAATTTACATTTATACCAAGCCAAATAACCTACAGACCTGCACGTCTTTGGAGTGTGGGGAGAAAATCCACGCAGGTCACGGGGAGAACATACAAACCCCGTATAGACAGCACCCGTAGTCGGGATCGAACCCGCGTCTCTGGCGCTGTAAGGCAGCAACTCTACCGCTGCGCAACCGTGCCGCTGTTGATAGGCAGATGGTTGGACAGAGGCCAGAGGTGAACACACACAAGGTGTGAGAGAAAAGGATTAGAGATTCACAATTGAGGATTGATGAGATGCTAATCTGATGAGATGCTAACTCCTAATCTGAGGAAAGACGTTCTTGCCGTAGAGGGAGTACAGAGAAGGTTCACCACACTGATTCCTGGGACGTCAGGACTTTCATATGAAGAAAGACTGGATAGACTCGGCTTGTACTCGCTAGATTTTAGAAGATTGAGGGGGGGGATCTTATAGAAACTTACAAAATTCTTATGGGGTTGGACAGGCTAGATGCAGGAAGATTGTTCCCGATGTTGGGGAAGTCAAGAACAAGGGGTCACAGTTTAAGGATAAGGGGGAAATCTTTTGGGACCGAGATGAGAAAAAAAAATTTCACACAGAGAGTAGTGAATTTGTGGAACTCTCTGCCACAGATGGTAGTTGATGCCAGTTCATTGGCTATATTTAAGAGGGAGTTAGATGTGGCCCTTGTGGCTAAAGGGATCAGGGGGTATGGAGAGAAGGCAGGTACGGGATACTGAGTTGGATGATCAGCCATGATCATATTGAATGGCGGTGCAGGCTCGAAGGGCCGAATGGCCTACTCCTGCACCTATTTTCTATGTTTCTATGCTTCTATGAATCGTTGAAGAATTTGCCTCAGGTCTGCAGTCTTTGAGGCAAGTCTGAAGAAAGGTTCCAACCTGAATCCAAATCCATTTTCTCCAGATATGCTGCCTGACCCGCTGAGTTGCTTCGATTCACGGCACCTTACTCTCCGTGGACCATGGAATGATGAGAAATACAAAACTAAGTAGCAGTCAGTGAGTGAAAGGAAAGGGCCTGTCTCACTTGACGATTTTTACGGCGACTGCCAGCATCACTGACTGACGTATCGGGTCACCGAAAAAATAGATATAGATATGCCATTTATTGTCACTATACATGTACAGTGAAACTGAAAGCTGCTCGTACTCAGTGCATACATACAATTTAGCACAAAAAACAAGAAACAGAAAAAAACAAAAAACAGAAGGGAAATGGGGGGTGGGGAATAGGTGCACAAATTCTGCGACGCTACATACATATATACATATATACAGATGGAAGTCCGTGTTGGGCGGTGTAGTCAGTGCATGTGTGAATTTGAATTTATAGTAGTTATAATTCTCGGAAAGCAACTATTCCTGAGTCTGTTTGTCCTGGATTTGATGCACCTATAGCGCCTTCCAGAGGGCAGCAGGTCGAACAGTCCAAACGCAGGATGGGAGCTGTCTTTGATGATCTTCTTTGCCCTGCTAAGGCAGCGGGAGGTGTAGATGTCCATCAGGGAGGGGAGAGGGCAGCCAATGATCCTCTGCGCTGTCCTGGTTACCCTCTGAAGCCTCTCCCTGTCTGCCATGGTGCAGCTGCCATACCATGCTGTAATGCAGTATGTCAGCAGGCTCTCGATGGACGAGCGGTAGAAGGTCAGCAGCAGGTTAGAGTCCAGGTTGTGCTTCCTGAGGACCCTCAGGAAGTGCAGCCGCTGCTGAGCCTTCTTGATGACCGCTGTCGTGTTGTCCGTCCAGGAGATGTCAGCAGCAATATGGACGCCGAGAAACCGGAAGGTGTTGACCCTCTCCACACACTCGCCGTTGATGTGTAGGGGGGCTAAGTCGGTGCTGTGCCTCCTGAAGTCGACAATGAGCTCTTTTGTTTTCCTGGTGTTCAGAGCCAGATTGTTTTCTGAGCACCAGGTTGTCAACTTCAGGACTTCCTCTCTGTAGGCTGCCTCGTCTCCCTTCGAAATAAGTCCGACCACAGTAGTGTCGTCAGCAAATTTGACGATGCGGTTGTTGTTGTGGGCCGGACTACAGTCGTAGGTGTAGAGACAGTATAAGAGGGGGCTTAGCACACAGCCCTGTGGGGAACCGGTACTCAACCTGCGAGTGGAGGAGAGGTGGGGGCCGAGTCTCACAGTCTGGGGCCGGTTAGTGAGGAAATCCTTTATCCAGGCACATGTGACAGTGGGGAGGCCGAGAGTGACCAGTTTACCAATGATAAATGACGCGGCGTGACGCGATGACGTATTGATGCGCGGTATTTTCTCAAGTGTCACAATATTTTTTTTGTCGCCGCTGGATTTTCAAATGTTTAAAATCTTTCGGCGACCCTCATACGTCAGTCAATGACGCCGAAAAAATCGGCAAGTGGAACAGGCCCTGAAGGGTGATGGATAAAGAGTGAGTGAGTCACGACAACAAGGTTTTTCTGATGCACTCAGGTTTACGGAAGCAAATCTCTACACTAGATTTAAAAAAGGTAAATCAGTCGTGGATACCTAAATGTCAACATTCCTCCCTAATCCTATTTTCTTCAGGTATCTGTCTGCAATCAGGTGAATGATTAATGTAGAAACAAAGAACTGCAGACAAAATGTGTGGGAAGGAACTGCAGATGCTGGTTGATACCGAAGATAGACACAAAACGCTGGAGTAACTCAACGGGTCAGGCAGCATCTCTGGAGAGAAGGAATGGGTGACGTTTTGGGTAAGGACCCTTCCTCAGACTGAAAGATGCTGGCTAATACACAAAACGACACAAAGTGCTGGACAGGCAGCATCTCTGGAGATAATGGGTAGGTGTCATTTCGGGTGGGGACCCTTCATAGAAACATAGAAACATAGAAAATAGGTGCAGGAGTAGGCCATTCGGCCCTTCGAGCCTGCACCGCCATTCAATATGATCATGGCTGATCATCCAACTCAATATCCCGTACCTGCCTTCTCTCCATACCCTCTGATCCCCTTGGCCACAAGGGCCACATCTAACTCCCTCTTAAATATAGCCAATGAACTGGCCTCAACTACCCTCTGTGGCAGAGACAGTTCCAGAGATTCACCACTCTCTGTGTGAAAAAAGTTCTCCTCATCTCGGTATTAAAGGATTTCCCCCTTATCCTTAAGCTGTGACCCCTTGCCCTGTGATCCCTTTGTATAAATTCTGACCCCCAGAGTGCCAACTGTCCATGTTCTCCAGAGATGCAGGATTATTTTTAAGGTAGATAGATTCTTGATTAGTACGGGTGTCAGAGGTTATGGGGAGAAGGCAGGGGAATGGGGTTAGGAGGGAGAGATAGATCAGCCATGATTGAATGGCGGAGTAGACTTGAATTCCATACATATTATTAGCCAAGTGTGTATACATACAAGGAATTTGCCTTGGTGGTTTGCTCGCAAGTAACAACATGACAGACAGTAAACAATTAAGAATAAAACATTATAATTTAAACATGTGAAGAATGAAATAAAATACCAGAGCAAAAGGAGACTTTTGGTTGTTGACTAGACCTACTACTTGTGGAAAAAAACAGTTTTTATGTCTGGCTGTGGTGGCTTTGACAATCCGGAGTTGCCTTCCAGAGGGAAGTGCTTCAAAGAGTTTGTGGCCAGGGTGAGAGGGGTCAGAGATGATCTTGCCCATTCACTTACTGGCCCTTGCAGTTCGTCGATGGGGGGAAGGTTGCAGCCAATAACCTTCTCGAATCGAACGATGCACTGCAGACTCCGGATGTCGTGCTTGGCGGCTGAGCCAAACCAGACCATGATGGAGAAGGTGAGGATAGACTCTATGATGCAGTATAAAACTGGACCATCATTGCCTGTAGCAGATCGTGCTTCCGCAGCTGCTGCAGGAAGTACATCCTCTGTTGTGCCTTTTTAACTGTGGAGTCGATGGTGGTCCCTGGAGATGATGGTTCCAAGGAACTTAAATGACTCCACAGATGTGACTGTGGTGTTGTTGATGGTGAGTGGAGTTAGGGGAGAGGGAGCTCTCCTAAAGTCTACAATTAATTCCACTGTCTTAAGAGCATTGAGCTCCAGGTTGTTGCGACTTGATGGACCGAATGGCCTAATTCTGCTCCTATCACCTATGACCTTATGCTGCTTGACCTGCTGAGTTACACCAGCATTTTGTATCCTTAAGTCAATGATTGACTCAGCCTGTGTGACTCTTTAGCTGAAATTGTTTTCAGTTCCTTGTGATATATATCGTCAAAGGAAAATAATAGTGTCTACTGTGGTTTTAGGTGGCATAGCAGTCAGCAGTTCTGTGTCCCACACACCCTAATGCTATCTGACCTGCTCAGTCTGAGTCTCGCCCTTCGGGGTGGCTCGGTGGCACAGCGGTAGAGTCGCTGCCTCACAGCGCCAGAGACCCGGGTTTGATCCTGACCACGGGTGCTGTCTGTACGGAGTTTGTACGTTCTCCCTGTGACTGAGTGGGTTTTCTCCAGGTGCTCCAGTTTCCTCCCACACTCCCAAGGACGTGCAGGTTTGCAGGTTAACTGACATTGGTAAAATGGTAAATTGTCCCTAGTGTGTTGGATAGTGTTAGTTTACGGGGATCGCTGCTCAGCATGGTCTGGGTGGGCCGAAGGGCCTGTTTCCGCGCTCTATATCTAAAGTCCAAAATCTACAGAATCTAGTTTCAGCCACGCCTGTCGATTTACCAGCCTTCAGCAACTGATGGCAAACTGATAGAACTAAAAAATACTGCAGATAATCAAAATCTAAAGCAAAAACAGATGGACCTGGAAATACTAAGCATGTTAGGCAGCGTCAATGGTTCAATGGTACTTTATTGTTACATATACATAGGTGCAGTGAAATTATTTTTTCACGTACAATTCAGTAACATCTTACGATACATAAGAAGAATCATGTGATATGATTGGGACGACAGATGGCGCAATGGGCTAAGTGTTCGGCTGGCGACCGGAAGGTAGCCGGTTCGAATCCCGCTTGGAGTGCATACTGTCGTTGTGTCCTTGGGGCAAGACACTTCACCCACCTTTGCCTGTGTGTAAATGTAATGTAATTATGTGAAGCACTTTGGGGTCAATGCAAGTTGACTAAAAATGTGCTATATAAATAAGATTAATAATAATAATAAATAATAATGATACGATCCGAAACGACAGAAGTTTATTTATCCCAGGAGGGAAATTGAACTGCCAACGGTCATAAGACACAAGATACATGGAACATGAAATAAAAGTGACAAGTGGAAAGTCCAGGATAGGGGATGTGTAAAGATTGGGGGGGAGGTCAGTCTACCCCACAACCGAAAGAGGAAGAATTGTACCATTTGATAGCCACAGGGACGAAGGATGTCCTTTGGCCTTCCGTGCTGCATCTTGGTGGAACCAGTCTGTTGCTGAAGGTACATAAAAAAGCTGGAGAAACTCAGCGGGTGCAGCAGCATCTATGGAGCGAAGGAAGTAGGCAACGTTTCGGGCCGAAACCCTTCTTCAGACTGATAGGAGGACCTGGAAATACTAAGCAGGTTAGGCAGCGTCAATGGTTCAATGGTACTTTATTGTTATATATACCTTGGGGCAGTGAAATTGTCACCTAGTGCAATTCAGTAACTTACTGGGTTTCAGCCCGATCGTTGCCTATCTCCTTCACTCCATAGATGCTCCATGACTGTCTCTAACTGTTGCTGAAGGTGCTCCTCAGGTTGACCAGTGTGTCATGGAGGGGGTGAGCTACATTGCCCAGTATTGCGCACAGTTTGAGGAACATCCTCCTCTCCAAGACCACCTCCGATGAATCCTGCACATAAGTACAAGAGCGTAAGATAGTAGATGACACTGAGGCAGTACACACGGGTCCCCAGGCTTCCAGCGCCAGCTCGTACCTGTGAAGTTTCAAGTTCGCTTTGGAAAATGCTATAATTCTCTTTGAAAGCATGTTTTAATCAAACTCACACCTTTAACTTTATGAACTGTTAGACCCATGCATGGATGCAATATTGGCACAGTTATATTCACTGGTCTGATGATGAAGTTGTGCTGCCTGCTTGAACCCTGGTGTAGAACATGTACTGATGATGTTGTGTTCCAAATGATGTAATAATGAGGGGGGACTGTGATATTGACACAGTGATAAAGGCCTGGGACAACATGTCTATGAGGTGGTGAATAATCTGAAAATTGGGGCGGGTTTAGGTTTATGCTTATTATTGTTTCATGTACCGAGGCACAGTGAAAAGCTTTGTTTTGCTGACCTCCCGGTGGCTCAGCACTTCAACTCACCCTCCTACTCCATATCCAACCTCTCTGTCCTGGGTCTCCTCCATGACCAGAGCGAGCAACACCGGAAATTGGAGGAACAGCACCTCATATTCCGCTTGGGGAGTCTGCATCCTGCGGGCATGAACATTGAATTCTCCCAATTTTGTTAGTCCTTGCTGTCTCCTCCCATCCCTCAGCCCTCGGGCTCCTCCTCCTCCTTTTTCCTTTCTTCTCCCCGCTTCAGTCTGAAGAAGGGGTTTGGCCCGAAACGTTGCCTATTTCCTTCGCTTCATAGATGCTGCTGCACCCGCTGAGTTTCTCCAGCATTTTTGTGTACCTTCGATTTAACAGCATCTGCAGTTCCTTCTTAAACACTTTGCTTTGTTTAGTTTAGTTTTTAAATTTAGTTTAGTTCAGAGATACAGCGCAGAAACAGGCCCTTTGGCCCACCGAGTCCGCGCCGACCAGCGATCACCTGGACACCAGCACTATCCTCCACACTAGGAATGATTTACTATTTTTACCAAAGATGATTAACCCACAAACCTGCACGTCTTTGAAGTGTGGTTCAAAGTGTGGTTCCAATTCCTCCTCGGTGACTGCCAATCACCACCCCCCCCCCCCCCCCCCAGGACACTTATTATTATTTATTCAAATCGTTTGCTATGTCACTCTTCAAGGGAGATGCTAAATGCATTTTGTTTTCTCTGTACTGTACACTGACAATGACAATTAAAATTGAATCTGAATCTGAATCTGAATCTGAAGTGTGGGAGGAAACTGGAGCCCCCAGAGAAAACCCACGCGGTCACAGGAGAACGTACAGACAGCACCTGTAGTCAGTATCGAACCTGCGTCTCTGGCACTGTGAGGCAGCGGCTCTATTGCTGCACCACTGTGCCGCTGGTATCCAAATGGATCAGCTGTACTACACATAAATAGTCATAGTCATATTGCGTGCCCTTCGGTCCAACTTGCCCATGCCCCATCTACACTAGTCCCACCTGCCTGCGTTCGGCCAAAATACAATTAAGTCAAACTCAATTTCTCAATATTGTAGCACATCAGTTCCATAGACAAGGTCAAATGTTCTCAATAGGGTAGAGATGAATCAGACAGTACATCAGTGTATCAATTCCATATATAAGCAATCTTCTCAATAAGGTAGCAGTGAATCGGGCAGTACATCAATTCCATAGCCAATGCATCAGTTCCATATAAAGCCCCCTTAATAATTCAGTCTAGGTTGTGTTCTTCATGTGTGCTGCAAAATAGGCCAATTCATGCTGGTGAGGCCGCACATCGAGTTCTGGGCACCATGTTATTGGAAATATGTTGTCAAGTTGGAAAGGGTACAGAGAAGATTTACGAGGATATTGCTAGGACTCGAGGGTTGAGCAGGCTGGGGCTCTTTTCCTTGGAGCGCCGGAGGATGAGGGGTGATCTTATACTGAATCTGAAGAACTTCAGCTGACCTCAAGATAAACCCGATTGCAAATGTGTTAATTCCATCCCCCTATATTTTCTCCACCGCTTAAAGGAAGTTCATGCATTTTGCTGAACGCATTGTGAATTGCCCGCTGATTTGTAAGAGTCCCGGAGACACAGGAAAAACCATACCTCATCAGAACAACTTTTGAACAGAATCAACCACACGGCTAAAGATCGACGTCGGGATTTTGCACAAAAAACAACACAATGCACATTTTGCAGAGATGTGTCAAGGAGCTCTGAAAATACTGGCCAGCCCCTCTGTTTATATAATTTGTGTAAATCATGTCTACAGGCACGTGCCTGTAGATGTCTGAAGAAGGGTTTCGGCCTGAAACGTTGTCTATTTCCTTCTCTCCATAGATGCTGCTGCACCCGCTGAGTTTCTCCAGCATTTTTGTCCACCTTCGATTTTCCAGCATCTGCAGTTCCTTCTTAAACAATGGATTTAAAACACGTTTTTGGCCCTAATTGATGACAGGTTTTCCTGAAAAACAACAGATAAGGCTGGAAGCACTGCGGGCTGCAAATTCCACGCAATCCCCGGTCACATTGGAAGCACCGCTGAAATAAATGGCAGGTGCCAGCAGTCATTATTGGTCAGGAGAAAAAACGGCTAATTCCCCATTTACAGGTGCCCTCCTCTAATTCCCCATTTACAGGTGCCCTCCTCTAAATTCCCCATTTACAGGTGCCCTCCCCTAATTCCCCATTTACTGATGCCCTCCCCTAATTCCCCATTTCTCACTTTCTTTCACTCTTTCCCTGTCTCTTTCTTGTTCTCACACACACACTCAAATTCTTGCCTTGTAAAATTGCCCCCAAAACATAGTGCAAAGCAGTTGGTGTGTACCCCAAACCTTGTCTGTCCATTCCCTCCGCAGATGCTGGCTGACCCGTCGAGTTCCTCCAGCACTTTGTGTTTTGCTCAAGATTCCAGCATCTGCAGTTCCTCATGTCTCCACCTGAAGTGTTTCATTGATGTGTAACAAATATCTACTCAGATTACACTTATGTCTTTCTTAGTTTTTGCTATGCTCTCTAAGCAAACAGAAGACAGGTTAACTAACCTCTGTAAATTGCCTCCAGTGTGTCATCAGTGGATGAGAAAGTTAGGGCTGTGGAATATGTGGAGTAATGCTTAATAATTCAGTCACTTGTAGGTCAATAGTTACTGTATTGTCACATGTACCTTGTCATTCTGAAATTCTTTGTTTTGTATGGATTCCAGTAAAATCATACAATCACACATGTCCATCAGTCTGAAGAAAGGTCTCGACCCGAAACATCATCCATTCTTTCTCTCCAGAGATGCTGCCTGTCCCGCTGAGTTACTCCAGCATTTTGTGTCTATCTTCGGTTTAAACCAGCTTCTGCAGTTCCTTTCCGAGGAGCAATTTATTCACACGGAGGGTGGTGGGTGTATGGAACAAGTTGCCAGAGAAGGTAGTTTAGTTTGGTTTACAGATACATTATACTTCAACTCACTGAGTCCACATCGACCATCCATCACCTGTTCACACTGGTTCTGTGTTATCACACTTTCTCTGTACGCTAGGGACAATTTTGCAAAGGCCAATTAACCTACAAACCCGCACGTCTTTGGGACGTGGGGGGAAGCCGGAGCATCCGGAGGAAGCCCATGCGGTCTCAGGGAGAACATGCAAACTCCACAGAGACAGTACCTGAGGTCAGAATCGAACCTGGGCCTCTGGCACTGTGCTGCCCTGAGTAGGTACAATAACCACCATTCAAAGACATTTCGATAGCTGCATGGAAAGTAGAAGCTTAGAAGGATATCACAATCACAATCACAATAATACTCTATTAGCAAAGTATGTTTTGCAACATACGAGGAATTTTGTTAGCCAAGCCAGTCATACAAATAAAAAGCACAAAACACATTTTAACATAAACATCCATCACAGTGACTCCTCCACATTCCTCACTGTGATGGAAGGCGAAACAAATTTCAATCTCTTCCCTTTGTTATCCTGCGGTGGGGGCCCTCGTTCCCTCCGTTGACGGGATGATCTTGGTTCCAGTAGCCGGCAGTGGGCCCTCCGCATCGGGGCTAGTCGAAACCATCCGCGACGTTGGAGCTCCCGACATCCACGGCCTCTCCCGATACAGTGAGCTCCCGATGTAACGTCCACAGGCCGTGGTTGGAGCGACCCCAGGCAAGGGATCGATGCCGATGTATGTCCAAGCCCTGCGGTGGGGCCCAAGGTCAGTCCCAAGGTCAGTCCGAGGAGGCCTCCTGCTCCATCGATGGTAGGCCGCAGAGCGACCGGAGAATGCGATCCGAAAATTAATCGCATCTCCGGCAAGTTGTAAAACCGAAAAGAAAAGTTTCCCCCGACTCCTCCCCCACACTTAAAACAAACCAGAGAACATTTACACAAACTTGTAACACAAGCTAAAAATTAAAAAAAGATGAAAAAATAAACACTGTTGGTGGGGCTGCCAATCACGCTGGTGGTGACGAATACAGGCTAATGAGACTGGTTCTGGAAGGCTACATGAATGGGTCAGGCTGAAGATAGATACAAAATGCTGTAGTAACTCAGCGGGACAGGCAGCATCTCTGGAGGGGAGGAATGGGCTGAAGCGCCTGATTCCGTGCTGTATGACAATGATGCCATTTAGTAGATGTGACTACACTGGAGAAGGTGTTGAGGACACTCGCAGGATACAGCCAGGGTGGAAATGTCAAAGACCAGGGGCCATAGTTTAAGGTGAGATGGGCAAAGTTTTAAGGAGATTTGCGAGACCAGGGGTGGTGGTGGAGGCAGATACGATAGTGGTGTTTAAGAGGTGTTTGGATAGGCACATGGATATGCAGGGAACGGAGGGATATGGATCACGTGCATGCAGAGGAGACTAGTTTAACTTGGCACCTGGTTCAGCAGGGACATTGGGGGCCGACAAACCTGTTCCTGTGCTGTACTGTCCTGTTAGGTACAAAGCAACCGCTAAGGTTGGTGCTGTTTACTCTGCGACACCGTGGAGAAATTTAATTGCGTGAAGATTAATCTGAGTAAGGCGGGAGTGAGTTTAATGAGTTTATCATGTTGGGCACAGACATTGTTGGGCCGATGGGCCTGTCAAACCTCTTACGATCTTAGTTTAGTTTAGAGATACAGCGCGAAAACAGGCCCTTCGGCACACCGAGTCCACACCGACCAGCGGTCCCTGTACACTAACACATTAGTGACAATTTACACTTACACCAAGCCTACTAACCTACATACGGGTACGTCTTTGGAGTGTGGGAGGGAACTGAAGATCTCGGAGAAAACACACGAGGGTCACAGGGAGAAAGTACAAACTCCATACAGCCATGCACCCGATGTCGGGATCGAACCAGAGTCTCCGGCACAGTGAGGCAGCAACTCTACCGCTGCGCCACCGTGTCATACCATCTCCAGGATTTCTGCTGCCCACCTCAGTTGCGGCGGCAGCGAGCGTTGGGAACCCGTTCCCCCGAGCAAGCAAACCAGGGAACTGCTCTGCTGCCCTTTGCTCCTGTAACCTGTAAACTGGTAAACTGGACATCTATAAAAAGCACAATGGTTCCTGTTTGCTTATCGGCAAGGAAGTCAACTGTGATTAAGTGACTTGTTGTCAGAATCCTACTCCGAGAAAGGGAATGTTGGCTTCTTAGACTAACCTGACGTCTCCAGGGGGGTCAGGATGTTTATTTGCAGTGTGTGGAATTATCTCCGCTCCAGTTAGTTGCCAGACTATTATTAATCAAATGGCGGCAAAGGTTTGAGGATGTGTCCTCACACCAGGATAGGGAGGATCCCTGCCTCTTACAAAAATAAAATAATAACACGGGGACAGCAGGATCTATTTTTTGCTGCTCGGGTGGTGTTTCGCTGGCTCTCCGTCAGCACAGTGTGTTCCTCACTTTGTTAAGTGGGTGAGAGGGGAAATCATTTGGGCTGCATCCAGAAATCTGGGGCGCAAAGGGACTTGGGGGTCTTCTTCTTCTTGCGTATGGCGTACACAGCCCAAAGTTTTCGGACAACTTGTTGTATTTGATCATATTTGATTGTGCACGCCGGGTTGATTGCATTCGTCGAAACAGGGCGGACCACGTGGAGGTTGCAATCTCCCACACCCGGACTTGGGGGTGCTGGTGCAGGACTCCCAAAAAGTCAAAACGGTAGTAAGGAAGGCAAATTCAATGCTAGCATTTATATCAAGAGGGCTGGAATACAAAAACAGAGATGTAATGCTGAGGCTCTATGAGGCGCTGGTCAGGCCGCATTTGGAGTATCGTGAGCAATTCTGGGCTCCATATCTGAGGAAGGATGTGCTGGCTCTGGAGAAGGTCCAGAGGAGGTTTACAAGAACGATCCCAGGAATGAGTACGTTAGCATATGATGAGCATTTGACAACACTTGGCCTGTACTCGCCGGAGTTTAGAAGGATGACAGGGAACTTCTTTGAAACTTACAGAATAATGAAAGGCACAGATAGAGTGGATGTGGAAAGGATGTTTCCACATGTGGGAGAGTCTAGGACCAGTCTCAGAATTAAAGGGCCTCTTTTAGAAAGGAGGTGAGGTGGAACTTCTTTAGCCAGAGGGTAGTTAATCAGTGGCACTCATTGCCACAGGGGGCTGGGGAGGCCAAGTGAGTGGATATTTTTAAGGCAGAGGTAGACAAATTCTTGATCAGATTGGGTGTCAAGGGTTATGGGAAGAAGTCAGGAAAATATTATTAGGAGGCAGAGATCAGCCTTGATGGAATAGCAGAGTGGACCCGATGGGCCGAATGGCCTAATTCTATTGCTATAACTTGTGAACTTATAAACGCAGATGTGGAAGAAGCAGCTGTGGGCTTGGACGGTTTACATTCACGGATGAATTTCATCAGCCCATAAGGTCATAAGTGACAGCAGAAGAAATAGATAATTCAGCCCATCAACCTTGCTCCACCATTCAGTCATGGCTGATCTATCTCTCCCTCCTAACCCCATTCTCCTGCTCTCTCCCCATAACCCCTGACACCCGTACTAATCAAGAATCTATCTATCTCTGCCTTAAATATATAATTTGATGGCTCCACAGCCTTCTGTGACAATAAATGAGGCCCAGGGAGCTGTTGGTGTGAGGAGGAGTTACCTGGAGCTGTGAGTATAAAAACAGAGTAGGGCTTGCTTCTACAGAGGCCCGGGGAGCCGTTGGTGAGAGGAGGAGTTACCTAGAGCTGTGAGTATATAAACAGCGCGGGGCTTGCTTCTACAGAGGCCCGGGGAGCCGTTGGTGCGAGGAGGAGTTACCTGGAGCTGTGAGTATAAAAACAGCGCGGGGCTTGCTTCTACAGAGGCCCGGGGAGCCGTTGGTGCGAGGAGGAGTTACCTGGAGCTGTGAGTATAAAAACAGCGCGGGGCTTGCTTCTACAGAGGCCCGGGGAGCCGTTGGTGCGAGGTGGAGTTACCTGGAGCTGTGAGTATAAAAACAGCGCGGGGCTTGCTTCTACAGAGGCCCGGGGAGCCGTTGGTGAGAGGAGGAGTTACCTGGAGCTGTGAGTTACCCAAATCTGCAACGTTCCATCTCACTTCCAGAGAAGGAGTCTGGTGGAAGCCTCTGATTGGTGGAAGAGGACCAGAGGAAGCAGCTGATTGGCTTGTATCCCGGGTAAGGCTTTATTGTATTCGGATAAGGGGGAGAATGAGGGCCAGGGCAGTTTACTGTTCTGGATGTCAGATGTGGGAGATCATGGAGTCGGAGTGCCCTCCAGACGTCCACATCTGCGCCAGGTGCGTCGAGATGGGGCTCCTAAGGGACCGTGCCAGGAACCTGGAGCAGCAACTCGATGACCTCTGTCTGCTCAGGGAGAGCGAGGAGGTCATAGAAAGGAGTTACAGGGAGGTGGTCACTCCAAGACCACAGGAGACAGAAAACTGGGTCACAGTTAGGAAGGGCAACAGGCAGAGGCAGGGACTGGTGAGTACCCCGGTGGCTGTACACCTTGAAAATAAGTACTCATGCTTGAGTAAGGGTGGGGGGGAACAGCCTACCTGGGGGCAGCGACAGCGGCCGGGTCTCTGGCACAAAGACCGGTCCGGTTGCTCAGAAGGGTAAGGAAAAGAAGAGGAGGGCAATTGTAATAGGGGACTCTATAGTCAGGGGGTCAGATAGGCGATTCTGTGGGTGCAGACAGGAGACCCGGATGGTAGTTTGCCTCCCTGGTGCCAGGGTCAGGGATGTGTCTGAACGTGTCCAAGAAATCCTGAAATGGGAGGGAGAGGAGCCTGAGGTTGTGGTGCATATAGGTACCAACGGCATAGGTAAAAAAAGAGAAGAGGTCCTGAAGGAAGAATTTAGGGAGTTAGGTAGAGTTAAGGAGAAGGACTGCAAAGGTAACAATCTCAGGATTACTGCCTGTGCCATGTGACAGTGAGAGTAGGAATGGAGTGAGGTGGAGAATAAATGCGTGGATGAGGGACTGGTGCAGTGGGTATGGATTCAAGTTTCTGGATCATTGGGACCTCTTTTGGGGAAGGTGCGACCTGTACAGAAAGGACGGGTTGCACTTGAACTCGAGGGGGACCAATATCCTTGCGGGGAGATTTACAAAGGCTACTGGGGAGCCTTTAAACTAGTATGGTTGGGGAGAGGGACTCGAATTGGGAAAGCTAGCAGTCAGTGTGTAAGGCAGGACGCAGAGAATGGTAGCACTCTGACCCAAAATGTACGAGAGAGAGAAGAAAAAGACAATAAACAGAGAATAAGAGATGTTGGGTTTCTTAAATGTGTATATTTTAATGCTAGGAGCATTGTAAGAAAGGTGGATGAACTTAGAGCCTGGATTGACACCTGGAAGTATGATGTTGTGGCGATCAGTGAAACATGGTTGCAGGAGGGCTGTGATTGGAAACTAAATATTCCAGGATTTCGTTGCTTCAGGTGTGATAGAATTGGAGGGGCAAGAGGTGGAGGTATTGCATTGCTTATCAGGGAAGATATTACAGCAGTGCTTTGGCAGGATAGATTAGAGGGCTCGTCTAGGGAGGCTATTTGGGTGGAACTGAGAAATGGGAAAGGGGTAGCAACACTTATAGGGGTATATTATAGACCGCAAAATGGGGAGCGAGAATTGGAAGAGCAAATATGTAAGGAGATTGCAGATATTAGTAGTAAGCACAAGGTAGTGATTGTGGGAGATTTCAATTTTCCACACATAGACTGGGAAACACATTCTGTAAATGGGCTGGATGGGTTGTAGTTTGTAAAATGTGTGCAGGATAGTTTTTTGCAGCAATACATAGAAGTACCTACTAGAGAAGGGGCGGTGCTGGACCTCCTGTTAGGAAATGAGACGGGTCAGGTGGCAGAGGTATGCGTTGGGGAACAGTGATCACAATGCCATTAGTTTCAATATAATTATGGAGAGGGTCAGAACTGGACCTAGGGTTGAGATTTTTGATTGGAGAAAGGCTAACTTTGAGGAGATGCGAAAGGATTTAAAAGGAGTAAATTGGGACAGTTTGTTTGATGGGAAAGATATGGAAGAGAAATGGAGGACATTTAAAGGTGAAATTTTAAGAGTACAGAATCTTTATGTCCCTGTTTAGTTGAAAGGAAATAGTAAAAATTGGAAAGAGCCATGGTTTTCAAGGGAAATTGGACACTTGGTTCGGAAAAAGAGAGAGATCTACAATAATTATAGGCAGCATGGAGTAAATGAGGTACTTGAGGAGTATAAAGAATGTAAAAAGAATCTTAAGAAAGAAATTAGAAAAGCTAAAATAAGATATGAGGTTGCTTTGGCAAGTATGGTGAAAGTAAATCCAAAGGGTTTCTACAGCTATATTAATAGCAAAAGGATAACGAGGGATAAAGTTGGTCCATTAGAGAGTCAGAGTGGACAGCTATCTGCAGAACCAAAAGAGATGGGGGAGATATTGAACAATTTATTTTCTTCGATATTCACCAAGGAGAAGGATATTGAATTATGTGAGGTAAGGGAAACAAGTAAAGTAGCTATGGAAACTATGAGGATCAAAGAAGAGGAAGTACTGACACTTTTGAGAAATATAAAAGTGGATAAGTCTCCAGGTCCGGACAGGATATTCCCTAGGACATTGAGGGAAGTTAGTGTAGAAATAGCAGGGGCTATGGCAGAAATATTTCAAATGTCATCAGAAACGGGAATAGTGCCGGAGGATTAGCGTACTGCGCATGTTGTTCCATTGTTTAACAGGGGGTCTAAGAGTAAACCTAGCAATTATAGACCTGTTAGTTTGACGTCAGTGGTGGGCAAATTAATGGAAAGGATACTTAGAGATAATATATATAAGCATCTGGATAAACAGGGTCTGATTAGGAACAGTCAACATGGATTTCTGCCTGGAAGGTCATGTTTGACTAATCTTCTTGAATTTTTTGAAGAGGTTACTCAGGAAATTGATGAGGGTAAAGCAGTGGATGTTGTATATATGGACTTCAGTAAGTCCTTTGACAAGGTTCCTCACAGATGGTCGGTTAAGAAGGTTCAATTGTTGGGTATTAATGATGGAGTAGCAAGATGGATTCAACAGTGGCTGAATGGGAGACGCCAGAGAGTAATGGTGGATGGTTGTTTGTCAGGTTGGAGGCCAGTGACTAGTGGGGTGCCACAAGGGATCTGTGTTGGGTCCACTGTTGTTTGTCATGTACATCAATGATCTGGATGATGGTGTGGTAAATTGGATTAGTAAGTATGCAGATGATACTAAGATAGGTGGGGTTGTGGATAATGAAGTAGATATTCAAAGTCTACAGAGAGATTTATGCCAGTTGGAAGAGTGGGCTGGAAGATGGCAGATGGAGTTTAATGCTGATAAGTGTGAGGTGCTACATCTTGGCAGGACAAATCAAAATAGGACGTACATGGTAAATGGTAGGGAATTGAAGAATGCAGGTGAACAGAGGGATCTGGGAATAACTGTGCACAGTTCCCTGAAAGTGGAATCTCATGTAGATAGGGTGGTAAAGAAAGTTTTTGGTGTGCTGGCCTTTATAAATCAGAGCATTGAGTATAGAAGTTGGGATGTAATGTTAAAATTGTACAAGGCATTGGTGAGGCCAATTCTGGAATATGGTGTACAATTTTGGTCGCCTAATTATAGGAAGGATGTCAACAAAATAGAGAGAGTACAGAGGAGGTTTACTAGAATGTTGCCTGGGTATCAGCAACTAAGTTACAAAGGTTGAACAAGTTAGGGCTTTATTCTTTGGAGCGCAGAAGGTTAAGGGGGGACTTGATAGAGGTCTTTAAAATGATGAGAGGGATAGACAGAGATGACGTGGATAAGCTTTTCCCACTGAGAGTAGGGAAGATTCAAACAAGGAGACATGACTTGAGAATTAAGGGACAGAAGTTTAGGGGTAACATGAGGGGGAACTTCTTTACTCAGAGAGTGGCGGCTGTGTGGAATGAGCTTCCAGTGAAGGTGGTGGAGGAAGGTTCGTTTTTATCATTTAAAAATAAATTGGATAGTTATATGGACGGGAAAGGAATGGAGGGTTATAGTCTGAACGCAGGTATATGGGACTAGGGGAGAATACGTGTTCGGCACGGACTAGAAGGGTCGAAATGGCCTGTTTCCATGCTGTAATTATTATATGGTTATATGGTTATAAATTAGTCAGAGGGTGATGAATCTGTTGAATTCATTGCCACAAACGCATGTGGAGGCTAAGTCAATGGATTTTTATTTATTTATTTATATATATATATATTTTTTAATTAGAAGCAAGTACAATACTGTGGTACTTTTTTATTCAGGTGCCAAATATATGTTGGAATGTTACATTCTATGGACAGCATTTATTTTATTTTTTTTAATGAGTGAGAGAAAGAGAGACTAAATAATTGAGAACAGAAAAACATGTGATGTATGGTGTGTGAGAAAGGAAAAGAAAAGAGAGAGTAGGTGAGGAATAGAAGTAAAAAATAAGTCAATGGATATTTTTAAGGCAGAGATTGATAGATTCTTGATTAGTATGAGTGTCAGGGATTTATGGGGAGAAGGCAGGAGAATGGAGTAGAGAGGGAAAGGTATATCAACCATGATTGAATGGTAGACTGATGGGCCTAATGGCCTAATTCTGTTCCTAGAACTTGTGAATTTCCCTTTGGGTTTTCATCGAGTGTGTATTGACTCGAGTGTGTATGGGCTTTGGTAAAATTGTTAAACGTCCCTAGTGTGTAGGAAAGAACTAGTGAATGGGCAGCATGGACTTGGTGGACCGACGGGCATGTTTCCACACTGTATCTCTAAAGTCTAAAGTAAAGTGTAAAGTCTGAAGGCCACTTACGCCCTAGTCATTCCCTCTTCACTGTGCCTTCAGGCAGAAGGTGCAAATGCATGATTGTGCCTTAGTTTCTTTCCTCCTGCACACCAAGGAATGTACAGGTCGGTCAAGTGCCCCTGGTGTGCGGCAAGTCAGAATACGGGTTGAGCTGATAGATGGAAATGTAAGGAGAATAAAACAGCAGCAGGGATTGGTGGATTAGTGTCAATGGGGGGACTGGGACGGTGTTGAAGATGGGTGAGGGTGGCTGGGACGGTGTTCTGGCGGCGGTGGCCTGAGTCCGATGTTCGGCCGTGGGCCAGCGGCTGCGTCGGCAGGACTGGTGGGCGGCAGCTTCAACCACCCCGGGCCGCGGTGTTTGAGCCACGGGACTGTTCTTAACATCTCGGGGGGGGGGGGGGGGGGGGGGGGGGGGGGGGGGGGTATCGCCCCAGCGCAGAGGGAGAAGAGGAGGGAAGAGACTGCAGACCAAAGACGTTTGCCTCCATCACAGTGAGGAGATGTCGGTGGCCTCACTGTGGTGGATGTTAATATGTGTTTATTGTTTTATTGTATGGTATTATATGTATGACTGCTGCAATTTTGTTCAGACTTCGGTCTGAATGACAATAAAAGGCTATCTCTCTATCTGATGGTCAACATGGACTTGGTGGGCTGAAGCTGTGGGAAGGAACTACAGATGCTGTTTTAAACCGAAGATAGACACAAAAAGCTGGAGTAACTCAGCGGCATCTTTGGAGAAAATGAATACGTGATGTTTCTGGTTGAGACCCTTGTCCAGACCCTTCTGAAGAAGGGTCTTGACCCGGTATGTCACCAATTCCTCTTCTCCAGAGATGCTGTCTGACCGGCTGAGTTACTCCAGCTTTGTGTCTATCTTCAAATGACGTCACGCGCTCCAGACGGCATGAAGTCGCGTGCGACCTTTGCGGGACCATCGTGGCTCACCGCGACCACGAGGTCACGTCATATGCGTGCCAAGGACACGTAAGTGGGACAGTTAGTTATCAGGTTATAGACACTAGATCCTGCAGGTCTTTCTTTGTATTTGCCTTTCTTTCATTTCAACTGAACTTAGATCTAATGTATAAACACAGAAGCTCAATGGTTTGCCAGAGGCATCCTGACCTGAAAATATAGTGTGGTTCCTTCACCGTCACTGGGTCTAAAGCCTGGAGTCTTTAATCAGACTACTGGTCCTTATCTTGCACTAAACGTTATTCCCATTATCATGTATCTGTATACTGTGGACGGCTCGATTGTAATCACATATAGTCTTTCCGATGACTGGTTAGCACACAAAGTCTTTTCACTGTACCTCGGTACACATGACAATAAACTAACCTAAACCAAACTAAACTAAACTAAACTAAACTAAACTAGAACTCTCTTTCACCTGAATGGCTGCTGCAATTCAAGGGACAATTCAGCCCCACCTTCTCAAGGGCAGAGTAGTGGGCAATGAACGCTGCCCTTGCCAGCAATAAAATACCACACGCACACGCATACATACAGGTATGCACACGGGGACACACACACACATACAGGTAAGCACACGCACACGCACACACGCACACACACACACACCCACACACACACACACACACACACACACACACACACACACACACACACACACACACACACACACACACACACACACACACACACACACACACACACACATACACACACACACACACACACACACGCACACATACACACACACGCACACACACACACACACACACACACACACACACACACACACACACACACGCACACACACACACATACACGCACACATACACGCACACGCACACACACACACACACACACACACACACACACACACACACACACACACACACACACACACACACAAACACACAAATTCACACGCGCTCACACACATGCGCACGCGCACACACATGCGTGCACACACTCACACACGCTCGCTCATACACATACATACTCAAACTCACTTACACACACTCACACACACATACACACTTACACACACGCACAAACACAAACACTCACATAAACACACTTACACACACACACTTACACACACGCACAAACACACACACTCACATAAACACACTCACACGCACACACTCACATAAACACGAGGCTCAATCACCTGAAGATGGCGGCGCGTTCAGACGCAGCGGCTTTGCGCTCCCAAGTCCGAGTTAACTCGGAGCAGCCCGGTACCGAACGCGGCTGTGAAAGTAAGGTAATTAAAAACCTCAGAACCCCTAGTAACCCCAGAAACCATAGGAAGAAACTCACCTCCAGGACGAGGAAATCCAGGACCCGCATCGCAATCCCGACGGGTCGCACATGGAGCCGCACGGAACTGCTCAATATCGCACGTGGCTGCGAGAAACTGGCTTGTGAGTACTACAGAACCCTTACCAAAATCCCGATGGAGCTGGGCAGAACAGTCCCCTGGATCACCACTCCGGAGGGTAGGAGACGGAGCAAGCGCCGGGAGCGAAAGCAGAAACGTGGAAAGCGAGCGGGGGTGCAGGACAGGCTACGGAGGGCTCCACAAAGACCATCGCTCCCAAGCGTCTTTCTCGCGAATGTCCGGTCACTCACCAACAAGCTGGATGAGGCGAGGCTCTGGATCAACACCCAACGATCCCAGAAAGACTGCTGTGTGCTGATCTTCACAGAGACCTGGCTCAGCGAGCTGGTTCCCGATGGGGCTGTGGACCTAACCAACCAGTCACTGCATGGTGCTGATAGAACAAAGGACTCCGGTAAGAGCAAGGGTGGCGGGCTCTGCATCTACATCAACAATGACTGGTGCACCAACCACACTGCAGTAGAGAGCTACTGTTCCCCAGACCTGGAATACCTACTGCTTAAATGTAGGCCGTTTTACCTGCCTCGGGAGTTTACTATGGTTCTCATCATGGCCATATACATCCCACCACAGGCTAATGCTAACCTAGCGCTAACAGCTGCACTCGGCCATCAGTAAGCAGCAGGATGCTCACCCCGACGGTGCCTTCATTGTTGCAGGGGACTTTAATCAGGTCGACCTACGAGCCGCACTCCGCTAATTACACCAGCATGTGCAGTGCCCTACCAGGGGTTCAAACACGCTGGATAAAGTGTTCACCAAAATCAAGGATGCTTACAGAGCTCTCCCCTGCCCATCCCTGGGGCAATCCGATCACCTCTCATTGTTTCTACTGCCTGCATACAAACCCCTCATCCGCAAGACCAAACCTGCAATAAGGACGGTCAAAATATGGCCCGAAGACGCCACTCTACAGCTCCAGGACTGCTTTGATCGCACCGACTGGGACCTGTTTGCACAACAGGCAACCAGTGGTACAGAGGTAGACTTGGAGCAGTACACATCCACTGTGCTCTCCTACATCAACTGCTGTGTGGAGACTGTCACAGTGGACAAGAAAATAAAGATGTTCCCAAACCGGAAACCCTGGATGAACAAGGAGGTTCAGAAACTGCTAAGGGCACGCAACAATGCCTTTAAATCCAGGGACACTTCTACCTACAGTGCGGCCAGGTCGAACCTGAACAAAGGCATAAATAAGGCCAAAGACATCCACAGGCAAAGGGTGGAAGACCACTTCAAAACCGCGGACACCAGGAGCATGTGGCAGGGTGTCAGGGACATCACTGACTACAAGAGCAGCCCCGCCTGCCCCTACGGTGATATCACACTGGCTGGCGAAGGTATTCACGAGAATCTTCAATCTGTCTCTATCTCTGCAAACGGTCCCCAAGTGCCTGAAAACAGCCACCATAGTGCCGGTGCCGAAAAAGTCTAAAGTCACCAACCTGAACGACTACCGCCCGGTTGCCCTAACTCCAATCCCAATGAAGTGCTTCGAAAGGCTGGTCCTCTCCCATATCAAATCCAGCATCCCTGCCTCACTGGACTCTCATCAATTTGCATACAGGCAAATAGATCAACAGAGGATGCCATCTCTCTGGCTCTTCACACTGTCCTGACTCACCTGGACAGACAGGGCACGTACGTGAGGATGCTCTTCATTGACTATAGCTCTGCATTCAATAGGGTCATCCCCACCAAGCTCACCACCAAACCCCACCAGCTAGGCCTCAGCTCGCCGATATGCGATTGGATCCTGAACTTTCTGACAGAGCGACCGCAGGCAGTGAGACTGGGCCCGCACCTGTCCTCCACTATCACCCTGAGCACCGGCACACCACAGGGCTGTGTACTAAGCCCCATGACTTCCTCTTCACTCACGACTGTGTTCCTGCATTCGACACCAACACCATCGTGAAGTTTGCAGACGACACAACAGTGATTGGGCTGATCACCAACGGTGATGAAACAAAATACAGAGCGGAGGTGCAGAACCTGGCGGACTGGTGCGCACGTAACAACTTGTCACTAAACACCTCCAAGACCAAGGAGCTGATTATTGACTTCAGGAGGTCCCATAATAGAGAATACACCCCAGACTTACGGGGAAAGTGTGGAGAGAGTGTCCAGCTTTAAGTTTCTGGGCACTCACATTTCTGAGGACCTCACACGGTCCACCAACACCGCTGCGCTGTTCAAGAAGGCACAGCAACGACTGTTCTTCCTGAGGAAAAAAGACTGGTCTGCCCCAACAGCTGCTGACAACGTTCTACCACTGCACCACAGAGAGCATATTAACGTATGGCATCTCTGTGTGGTATCTCAGCTGCACGGAGGCGGAGAGGAGAGCTCTTCAGCGCGTCGTCCACAGAGCGCAGAAGATCATTGGGACACAACTACCAGCCTTGGAGGGCATCTACCACACACGGTGCCTCAGGAAGGCCGACAGCATCCATAAAGACTCCTCACACCCTTGTAACGGACTGTTCGAACTACTTCCCTCCGGCAGACGTTACAAGGCCTTCTACGCCCGAACTTCCAGGAACAGATTTATTCCCAGAGCTATAGCGGCTCTGAACCGGACCTGCTGAGTGCCCCCACCCCCCCTGGACTGTCTCCCTCGGATGGTCACGTCACACAGATTATTTATTTATTTTACTTTTCTTTTACATCGGGTTGGAAGCTGCATACTAAATCTCGTTGCACTGGTGTGCAATGGCAATAAAATATATTATTATTATTATTATTAAGCTGATACACACACACACTCACATAAACACTCACACGCACAGACGCACACATTCACGCACACAGACACGCGCACACATATACACAGATGTGCGCACACGCACACACACACCCACGCGCTCACATGCACACACACACACGCGTGCACACACACACAGACACATACACTATCGCTGTAGAGAATGCATGGGGATCACGGGGATGTTGCCGGGTGTGTTTCAGTAATGAGAGACTAGATTAACTGAGTTTAACTTCCGTGGGGAGGAAGAGGTTGAGATACCTAGTAGAGGTGTTCAAAATCATAAAGTTGGAGTAGACAATCTTATCCCAGTGCCAAAATTGTCCAAGGCCAGAGGGCATAGTTACCTGTCCAAATGTTTCTTAAATGTTGGGATAGTCCCAGCCTCAACTACCTCCTCTGGCAGCTCGTTCCATACACCCACCACACTTTGTGCATAAAAGTTGCCCTTCAGGTTCCTATTAAATCATTTCACCCTCCCCCACCTTAAACCTGTAAACTAGATATTGATTACAATATGGAACAGGCTGCCTGAGGGGGTGGGGGTGGCAGAGACTCACACATTGAAGTAGTTTGAATATGCAGCAGAGCAGGCAGTGTAACAAGTGAAGATAAACAGGATTAGTTTATGGACACTGGAGACTAGGGTTGCCAAGTTTCTCACTCCCAAATAAAGGACAATAGGTCAAAATAAGGGACAAATTCCCAACGGCATAAAGTACAGGCCTTCGTCAAGTCACCACTGACGGCCTAAACCCATGTCTTTTTTGCTTGTTATAGCTGCATAGTCTTTTCCTTTTTGCAGACAAACCGACCGAACAACAGACGTTACTAAAACAATAGATAATAGACAATAGCCATTCGGCCCTTCGAGCCAGCACCGCCATTCAATGCGATCATGGCTGATCATCCCCAATCAGTACCCCGTTCCTGCCTTCTCCCCATATCCCCTGACTCCGCTATTTTTAAGAGCCCTATCTAGCTCTCTCTTGAAAGCATCCAGAGAACCTGCCTCTGAGACAGAGAATTCCACAGACTCACCACTCTCTGTGAGAAAACCTTTTGTTTTGGCAGGAATTGGCATAATATAGCGTACAAGTGATGTGCATAAGGGGGCCTGTGGTTGAATGACAGGTGAATTACTCATGCGGGACGTCAACAGCACATGCAACACGCACGCACGCTGTTGTATCGGATCTAGGATGTCTGTAATTGTGCCCTCTGGTGATTACACAGTAGTAGCAGTCAAATACGGGACAAGGGCGGTCCCGTATGGGACCAACCAATTTAGCCCAATATACGGGATGTCCCAGCTAATACCGGACAGATGGCAACCCAACCGAAAACAGAAAACAAAATGCTGGAGTAACTCAGCGGGACAGGCAGCATCTCTGGAGAGAAGGAATGGGCGACGTTTTGGGTCGAGACCCTTCTTCAGACTGACAGTCAGAGGAGAGGGAGATACGGAGATAAGGAAGGGTAGGGTGTAAAAATGAGAGAACAAAAGTGACGAAGGTCAAGGGAAATGTAGAATAGATCGTTGTTAGATAGGGGAAGATGACAACGAAGCATATACAGGTAAAATGTAATCAGGAGGACAGTCAGACTGGTGGGAGAACTGGGAAGGGGGAGGGATGGAGAGAGAGAGATAAAGCAGGGATTACTTGAAGTTAGAGAAGTCAATGTTCATACCGCTGGGGTGTAAGCTGCCCCAGCGAAATATGATGTGCTGTTCCTCCAATTTGCATTGGTCCTCACTCTGACAATGGAGGAGGCTCAGGACAGAAAGGTCAGTGTGGAAATGGGAGGGGGAGTTGAAGTGTTTAGCAATCAGGTTTAGGGACACTATGGATCACCTCTTGTTTTCTTCTTTTTGTATTTTGTACTTTTATTTTTTGTCTTTTTTTCTTTGTACTGCCTTTAGTGAATTTATGATTAATTTATGTATTATTTATATTTCTGGCTTTTGTTCGAGTCTTTGTATCCCTTGACAGTAACTGATATTCTAATTCCCAAAACAAAATCTAAACCAAGAAATACAGAGTTCGAAATGATATTGTTTTTTTTTGCATTGAATTCTTTATTATAATTTACTACTTGATCATATGCTGAAGTGAGTAGATGTCTTTTACATAAAAATCATTCCACATACACATGACTTGCAGTTCACATTGTGTCCCCGCGTTTAATCTGTATATCCCCAGGAAATGTTTAAACAGGGCACGGGAAAACTTGTGGGAATCTTTCCAAATTTGCCAAAGATTTGATTGTGCAGAGTTTTATTTACGCAAACAGAAAAAAAAAGTATGCTCCAGTTATGAACCTTAGCAGGTAATATAGATGATCAATAGTTTTGATTCCTAACACACGTGCTGCCTGGATTAGAGGGCATAAACTATAAGGAGAGGTTGGACAATCTTGCATTGATTTTTCTGGAGCACCAGAGGCTGAGGTGAGACCTGATCAAAATTGTGAGAGGCATAGATAGGATAGACAGTCAGAGCATTTTGCACAGTTTCTTCTCAGTTGTTATCAGGCAACTGAACCATCTTACCACAACCAGAGAGCAGTCCAGAACTACTATCTACCTTTTTGGTGACCCTCGGACTATCCATGATCGGACTTTGTTGGCTTTACCTTGCACTAAGTGTTAGTTCCTAATTATGTATCTGTACACTGTAAATGGATCGATTGTAATCATGTATTGTCTTTCTGCTGACTGGTTAGCACGCAACAAAAAGCTTTTCACTGTACCTCGGTACACGTGGCAATAAACTAAACTAAACTAAACAGAATGGAGATGTCAAAGACTAAAAATAATAGTTTTAAGTGGAAACATTTAAAGGAGATGTGCAGGTTATGTTTTCTTCAATGTAGGTTTAAGTTTATTATTGTCACTTGTCAGTGAAGCTTTGTTTTGATTGCAATCTAATGAAATCAGATAATACTATGTATAAATATGATCAAGTCAAACCAAGTACTATAGGTAGAGCAAAGGGGAAGATACAGAGTGCAGAATATAGTTCTCAGCATTGTAGCGCACCAGTTCCACAGACAAAGCCCAATGTCGGCAATGGGGTAGAGGTGAATTGGACGGCACCCTAGCTCATGGAAGGACCGTTCAGAAGCCTGATAACAGAGGGGAAGAAGCTGTTCCTGAGTCTGGTGGTGCGCGCTTTAAGCCTTCTGTGACTGATGAGTGCCTGGAATGCAGTGAGAAAGGTGGTGGTGGAGGCTGATACAATAGTGGCTTTTAAGAGGCTTTTAGATAGGCAGGGAATGGAGGGATATGGATCACATGCAGGCAAAGGGGATGAGGTGGATATTTTGCTTCCTCTCTTTGAAATCTTTGAAACTCCCTTCTTCAAACATCAACAGGAACAAAATTCTTGAACATTGGAAACATAGGTGGATAGATACCTAGATAGCTGAATGCTTGATGGCACTGGACCTGTACTTGCTGGAGTTTAGGATGGGAGGTTGGGAGATGGCAAGAGTGGGTGGTATAGGAAACAGAGGGGGTGGAGGTTGGGGTGGTATTACTTGAAATTGGAGACTTCAATGTTTCCACCATGGGGTTGTCGGCTGCCCAAGTGCAATATGAGGTGCTGTTCCTCCAGCTTGCGTGTGGCCTCACTCTGACAATGGAGGAGGCCCAGAACAGAAAGAACAATGTAGGGATGGGAAGGGGAGCAACTGGGAGATCCAGCGGGCCTTGGCGGACCGAGCGCAGGTGTCTGGTGAATGGTTTGCCCAGTCTATGCTTGGTGTCCTGCAAGCCACATCTGGAACAGTGAATGCGGGAGGTGTGGGGTTTTATTGTGTTGTGGGATGGGGATGATCGCAGGGGTTGCCTGGAGGTCCAGGCTCTGTTGCTGGGTCTTTGAGCGATGGAGAAGGGTGGGCAGCTCAATGATGATCCATGCTGCCTTATGCACACGGTGGAATCGTTCCTCTCCTGGGCTTGGGCTACACCTCGACGTTCCAAGGAGTAAAGGTTCCTGGTTCCGCAGGAGGGCACTGGGGAAGGAAGGAGAACCAAGTCCATTGTTACTTTCACATAAACAATGAAATCCACACTGCAGTTGAAGATGTAGGTACAAATACACTGCATCACAGCTTGATTTGGGAACAGCTCTGCCCAAGACCGCAAATAAATTGTACAGAGTTGTGGATAGAAATTAGGTGCAGGAGTAGGCCATTCGGCCCTTCGAGCCTGCACCGCCATTCAATATGATCATGGCTGATCATCCAACTCAGTATCCAGTACCTGCCTTCTCTCCATACCCCCTGATCCCTTTAGCCACATCTAACTCCCTCTTAAATATAGCCAATGAATTGGCCTCAATTACCTTCTGTGGCAGGGAATTCCACAGATTCACCACTCTCTGTGTGAAAAATGCTTTTCTCATCTCGGTCCTATAAGATTTCCCCCTTATCGTTAAACTGTGACCCCTTGTTCTTGACTTCCCCAACATCAGGAACAATCTTCCTGCATCTGGCCTGTCCAACCCCTTAAGAATTTTGTAAGTTTCTATAAGATCCCCCCTCAATCTTCTAAATTCTAGCGATTACAAGCCGAGTATATCCAGTCTTTCTTCATATGAAAGTCCTGCCATCCCAGGAATCAGTCTGGTGAACCTTCTCTGTGCTCCCTCTATGGCAAGAATGTCTTTCTTCAGATTAGGAGACCAAAACTGTACGCAAAATGGATGTAGCCCAGTCCGTCACACACACAGACCACACTCCCCACCATCGACTCCATCTCCACTTCACGCTGCCTCGGGAAAGCAGCCGACACAATCAAAGACTTGTCCCACCCCGGTCATTCCTCCTTCCTCTCCCCGCTCCCGTCCGGCAGAAGGTACAGAAGCTTGAAAGTGAGCACCACCAGATTCAGGAACAGCTTCTTCCCCTGTGTTATCAGGCTTCTGACTGAGACAAAGTCCAATGTCCGCAATGGGGTAGAGGTGAATCGGACAGTACCCTAGCTAGTGGAAGCGCCGTTCAGAAGCATGATAACAGAGGGGAAGATACAGAGTGAGAAGGCTGAGTGTGTGGGCAATGTTGGCATTGGGACGGTGAGGAAGGTTCCAGCCCACCCCCTCTGTCCACTCCTCCCCCCCGGCCCGGCCCTACGTACCATCTGGGTGAGGAAGTCGGTGCAGGCGAGTCGTATCCTGTCTGGCGTGGCCGGGCTGTCTAGACGGAACGGCTCCATGGCTCCGGCCCCAGTCCTGCTGGCGGCCACCGCATCCTTGATGGCAAAGAATATGGAGGCGGCAAGAAACAGAGGGGGCTCCCCGACGGCCTGTTGGAAACACAACAGATCCCAGTGGATCACTCACATCCCACCAATAAACAGACCAGATCCAAGTGGATCACTCACATCCCAATAAACACACCAGATCCCAGTGGATCATCCACCCCCCAATAAACACACCAGATCCCAGTGGATCACTCACATCCCACCAACCAGATCCCAGTGGATCACCCATCCACCCCACCAATAAACACACCAGTGGATCACCCACCCATCCCTCCAATAAACACAGCAGATCCCAGTGGATCACTCACATCCCAATAAACACAACAGATCCCAGTGGATCACTCACATCCCACCAATAAACACACCAGTGGATCACTCACCCATCCGTCCAATAAACACACCACAGCCCAAGCTAGTGGATCACTCACACCAATCCCCACCAATCTTACCTTAGCGTAGTGATTCACTTACATTCATCCCTCCAAAAGTTCCTTGCAAAGCCCTGACAGCCCAGTGTCCACCCCACCCTCTCACTGTCCAGCCATTATTTCACCCCCACTCCCCTCCCACCGCTCCCTTCCACCCAAATCCCTCCCACTGGCTTTACATTTGTCTCCTCTCCTTACCTGACTCCCCTTTGTCTCCTATTCACCTCCACCCATCAACCACCCTTCCTCCCCGCTCACCTGTATCCACCTATCACTCACCAGACTTTGTCCTCCAGCTTCCTCCTCCTATTACAACCAGTGTGAAGAGGGACCCAGAGCTGTCCATTCCCTCCACAGATGCTGCTTGACCTGCTGAGTTCCCAAAACACTTTGTGTGTCATATTACACTTGGACCTAGTTGGATAGTTTTCTCTAGAACAAGAGTTTGAGGGGAGATCTGGTGGAAGTATATATAATTATGGGAGGCATAGATGGGGTAGATAGTCTGAACCTTTTCCCCAGGATGGAAACGTCAAAGACTAATTTAGTTTAGTTTAGAGACGCAGCGCTGAAACTGGCCCTTGGGCCCACCGGGTCCGCTCCGACCAGCGATCCCCGCACATTAACACTATCCTACACACACCAGGGACAATTTATATTTATCCCAAGCCAATTAGCCATCTTTGGAGTGTGGGAGGAAACCGGAGATCGTGGGGAAAACCCCACGCAGGTCACGGGGAGAACGTGCAAACTCCGTACAGACGGCACCCGGGTCTCTCGCGCTGTGAGGCAGCAGCTCTACCCGCTGCGCTACTGGAGGGCATAGCTTTCCAGTGACAGGAAAGTTTAAAGGAGATGTGCGGGGGCAAGTCTTTTACACAGAGGGTGGTGGGTGCCTGGAACACACTGCTAGGGGTGGTGGTGGAGGAAGATACAATAGTGGCGTTTAAGAGGCTTTAGGATAGACAAATGGACATGCAGGGAATGGAGGGATTATGCACAGGAGGTGGGTGGGTGGGTCTTGGCATCATGTTCGGCACAGACCTTGTGGGCTGAAGGGCCTCTTCCTGTGCTGTACTGTTATTTAACATCTTCCGGGGATCATCCTACATTGAGAAACTAGGAACTGCAGATGTTGGTTTGGCAAGGAAAGACACAAAGTGCTGGAGTAACTCAGCGGGCCAGGCAGCATCTGTGGAGGGCATGGATAGGCAATGTTTCTGGCGGGACCCTTCTTCAGACTATTATGTCAGCAGCATACATCTGATGCATCCCTTCTATAGATCCTGTTCACAGCCTGGGATGAAGTTCAACGTTTAACAAAAACTTCATTTTTAAACTGTTGCTGAAAAGAATCACACCATTCACGAACATCATGTATATTCAACAAATATCTTCAGTTAAATGCTAACTCCCAGTCGGTTTGGCAACTTTGCTTTGAAAGCAGCTCCCTCTGTGGGTTAAGCAGCAAATGTCCTGCAGTCACCTTGGATGAATAGATGGCTTTCTTGTTGGGAGCTTCCCGAAGCAGGGACACGTTGAACCGGGCAGGAATGTCGCCAGCCGCCGGGATCTTGTAGCTGCCCGGACCCCGTGTGTACAGGACTCCGTCCGGAGAATAACGCAACTCCTCCAGAGTGAAGAGACCCAGACCCTGGGCAAAGGCTCCTTCCACCTGGTAGAGGGAGAGGGAGAGGGGGGGGAGAGGGAGAGGGAGGGGGGAGAGGGAGGGGGGGGGGGGGGGAGGGGGGGGGGAGGGAGGGGGGGGGGGGGAGAAATGGAGAGAGAGAGAGAGGGGGCAGTGAGAGAGGACGAGGTGAGTGAGAGAGGGAGAGGGAGCGGGAGGGGGAGGGAGAGGAGAGGGGGAGTGAGAGAGGGGGGAGAGAGTAGAGGGGGAGAGGGAGGGAGGAGAGGAGGGAGAGAGGGGGTAGGGGGAGGGGTGGAGAGGAGGAGGAAGAGGGAGAGGGGTGAGAGGGTCAGAGAGGGAGAGAGGGAGGGGGGGTGAGGAGGGGGGGGAGGGAGAGGAGGGAGAGGGGAGTGAGGGAGAGGGGGGGAGAGGGAGGGAGTGAGGGGGAGAGGGAGGGGGAGAGGGGGAGGGGGAGACAGAAAGGGGAAAGAGGGTAGGGGAGAGACAGAAGGAGAGAGGGGGACGGAGAGAAGAAGGGGGAGAGAGAGGGAGGGAGAGGGAGAGAAAGGAGATTGGGAGGCAGGGGATGGGAGAGGGATGGAGGGGGAGTGTAGGGAGACACAGAGAATGAGAGAGAGAGTGAGACAGAGAGGGGAGAGATAGAGACAAGAGGGAGGGAGAGAGAGAGAGGCAGAGGGAGAGAGAGAGAACGAGACAGAGAGGGATAGTGAAAGATGGAGAGAGATACAGGGAGAGAAGGGGAGGGAAAAAGACAGGGAAATAGAGAGGGGATAGAGAGAGAGGGAGAGAAAAATAGAGTATGAGAGATAGACAGAGTGAGATTGAGTCAGTATAGCCAACTCCCAACAAACACAGCCTATTCACCTGACTCTCAGTCAGAAGAAGGGTCTCGACCCGAAACGTCACCCATCCCTTCTCTCCAGAGATGCTGCCTGTCCCGCTGAGTTACTCCAGCATTTTGTGTCTGTCCACAACCTATTCACCCCTTACCTCCCCCCCTCTTTTGTCTTTCGCGGGTGGTGGTAAAACGAGCTCTTTTGCCACAGAGCCCCAGGGGATTGGCGGAGAGATCAAACTTCAAACTCCTCAAGCAGCGGAGCCAACCGCCTCAGCCCCATTGCCCCACTCCCCGTCTTCTTGTGGAACTGTGGTTTCTCTCATGACCCATTACTTCCTGATCCCCTTATGATCCTTTACATGGCTGTCTAGTCCACCAGCAGGTCTTGAGAATGTGGGAGGAAACCGGATCACCCAGGCTGTGTGCGGGTGGGAGACTCACAGTGACACAAGGATTGAATTCTTAAGATTTAGCTCCGAGGGCTAACGGAATCAAGGGATGTGGGGGAAAAAGCAGGAACGGGCTACTGATTTGAGATGATCAGCCCTGATCATATTGAATGGCGGTGCTGGCTCAAAGGGCCGAATGGTCTACTCCTGCACCTTCTTCGCTATGTTCCTACGTTTCTATGAACGTGCAAACCCCACACAGACGGCAGCGGAGGTCAGGGTCAAACCCGCCTCCTTGGAGCCATGAGGCGATGGCTCTACCAGATGTGTAAGAAAGAACTGCAGATGCAGGTTTAAATCGAAGGTAGACACAAAATGCTGGAGTAACTCAGGGGGGACAGGCAGCACCTGTGGAGAAAAGGAATGGGTGACGTTTCGGGTCGAGACCCTTCTTCAGACTGATGTCAGGGTAGGGGGCGGGACAAAGATAGAATGTGGTCGGAAACAGTAAAAGACTAGTGGGAGATCTGGGAAAGGGAAGGAGATGGGGAGAGCAAGGGCTATTTGAAGTTAGAGAATTCAATGTTCATACCGCCGGGGTGTAAACTACCCAAGTGAAATATGAGGTGCTGTTCCTCCGATTTGCGCTGGGCCTCACTCTGACAATGGAGGAGGCCCAGGACAGAAAGGTCAGATTGGTGATGGGAGGGGGAGTTGAAATGCTGAAGTTACCTACCTGATCTCCCGGTACCTGATATTTCGCTTGGGTAGTTTACACCCCAGCGGTATGAACATTGACTTCTCCAACTTCAGATAGCCCTTGCTTTCTCTCTCTCTCTCCATCTCCTCCCCCTTCCCAGTTCTCCCACCAGTCTTACTGTCTCCGCCTACATTCTATCTTTATCCCACCCACGCCCCTGATCAGTCAGAAGAAGGGTCTCGACCCGAAACGTCACCCATTCCTTCTCTCCAGAGATGCTGCCTGTCCCGTTGAGTAACTCAAGCATTTTGGCTCTACCAGGTGCGCCACCCTGTGGAGATGCTGCACACTGCACTTTGAGGCTTTGAGAGGCACTTGAATAGAGAAAGCTTCAACGAGATGGATCAACGTGTGTCGCTGAGATACCGTCTGGGGAAGTACCAATGTTGAAGACTATATTCTGCCTGCCGTTTCTCTCCCTTCACTCTAGTTCAGTTTGGAGATACAGCATAGAAACAGGCCATTCAGCCCAACAAGTCATGCTGACCATCGATCACCCATTCACACTAGTTTATGGCTAATATTGCTTTTGCTTATTCTTTAGAAACATAGAACGTAGAAAATAGGTGCAGGAGGAGGCCATTCGGCCCTTCGAGCCATTCATTGTGATCATGGCTGATCTTCCCCAATCAATAACCCATAGAAATTGATTTAATTAAATGAGTCCAACAGTAAAACAAAACAATTGAATTGATTGAGACAACCCACGGAAACAGGCCCTTCAGCCCAACAAGTCCATGCCGACCATTGATCACCCGTTCACACTAGTTCTATGTTATTCCCTTTCATCCTCCACTCCCTACACACTAGCGACAATTTACAGAGAGCCATTTAACCTACAAATGCTCCCGTCTCCGGGTGCTCCGGTTTCCTCCCACACTCTAAAGCCATACAGGTTTGTAGGTTAATTGTCTTCTGTACGTAATCTCTAGTGTGTAGGTTAGAGCGAGTGTACAGGTGAACATGGGTCTGGGTGCACTCAGTGGGTCGAAGGGTCTGTTTCCATGCTGTATCTCTGAACTAAACTGAAAATGAGCAAAGTGATGATTGTAGACCCATCTTGGACAGGCCGAGATCCAGGAATCGTGGCCGTTTCCCCAGTGTTGCCTCTTGCTCACCTGCCCAATGTCCACCGCCGGGTTCAGGCTCAGTCCCACGTCCATTACGATATCCGTGCGCAGGTTCTGAAATCAAACAGAGTCTGGGGTTACGGTGGGATTAACCAGCACCCATCATCAGCGTGCATTACAGTGGATACAAGCAGCCCGTCACAGTGGTGCAGCGGGTGGAGCCGCTGCCTCACACCGCCAGAGACCACGCGCTCGATCCCGACCTGGGGTGTTGCCGGTGTGTGCAGTTTGCACGTTCTCCCAGTGACCGCGTGGGTTTCCTTCGGGTGCTCCGGTTTCCTCCCACGTCCCAAACACGTGTGGGTTTGTGGGTTAATTGGCCCTCTTGTAAAATTACTCCCTAGTGTGTGGGAATGTGGGATAACGTAGAACTAGTGTGGGCAGGTGATCGATGGTCGGCATGGACTCGGTGGCCAGGAGGTAGTGTATCCATAGATTGACACAAAACGCTGGAGTAACTCAGCGGGACAGGCAGAATCTCTGGAGAGGCGGAATGGGTGACGTTTAAGGTCGAGACCCTTCTTCAGCAGTTCCTTCCTCCGGCGTTGTATCCAAATGCTCCATCTTTCAATCAATTCAATTTTTAAAAACTGGGGAAGTTAGATTAAGGAATTAGCAAATGTAATGTTAGCCATGAACTTGGGTGAGTGGGTGATCAATGGTCGGCATGGATTCATTGGGCCGAAGGGCCTGTTCCCCTGCTTTATCTCTCAATCAATGTCTTAGTTTAGTTTAGAGATACAGCGCGGAAACAGGCCCTTCAGCCCACCGAGTCTGCGCCGACCAGCCATCTCCCCATACATTACCATTATCCTACACACATTAGGAACAATTTACAATTTTTACCAATGCCAATTAACCTATAAACCTGTACATCTTTGGAGTGTGAGAGGATACCGGAGCACCCGGAGAAAACCTATGTTGTCACGGGGAGAACGTGCATACTCCGGACAGACAGCACCCGTAAGGATCGAACCCGGGTCTCCGGCATGGGACCACAGCCCTTACCAGAGATGTGGTCCCATGCAAACTACTGGAGTTGTTGGAATGAGTGGGTTAACCTATGATGAACGTTTGTCGGCACTGGGCCTGTACTCGCTGGAGTGTAGAATGAAGAATGAAACGTACAGAATAGTGAAAGGCTTGGATAGAGTGGATGTGGAGACGATGTTTCCACTAGTGGGAGAGTCTAGGACTAGAGGTCATAGCCTCAGAATCAAAGGACGTTCCTTTAGGAAGGAGATGAGGAGGAAGTTCTTTAGTCAGAGGGTGGCGACTCTATGGAATTTATTGCCACAGAAGGCCGTGGAAGCCAAGTCAATGGATGATTTTAAGGCAGAGAAAGATAGATTTGTGATTAGTGCGGGTGTCAGAGGTTATGGGGGGAAGGCAGGAAAATGGGGTTAAGAGGGAGAGATAGATCAGCCATGATTGAATGGCGGAGTAGATTAATGGGCCGAATGGCCTAATTCTGCTCCTATCACGTATGAACCATAAACTAGATCAGTGTCCGAGATCTGATGGATTCCTTAAGGCCTTAAAAGAAGGGGCCTGTGAGAAAGTTGCTTCACTGATTTAACTGTTCCAAAAATTCCAAAAATGGTGGAACAGGCTCGATGAGCTAAGTGTCTGCTCAGGATCGAATCGAACCCGGATATGGATGCAAAGTGCTGGAGCTCAGCGGGTCAGGCAGCATCACTGGAGTAAAAGGATGGGCGACGTTTCGGTTCGAGATCTTTCTTCAGACTCAGACAACCGAACCCGACACTCTGGCGCTGTAAGGCAGCAACTCTACCGCTGCGCCACTGTGCCGCCTGTTCCTGATTCAGACGTCTTACCTTGTGGTCCCCGGTGAGACAGTCAACTTCCACCTCTGAGCTGGCCACGCCGTAACTGAAGTAACTGTAAAGTTTCCCCCTGTTCTCTTTCCAATCATAGTTCAGATCAGGAGTCCTGTCCAGGGAACATTGATCTGTGTCAGTTCAGTTCAGTTCAGTTTTGTTTAGAGATACAGCGCGGAAACAGGTCCATCGGCCCACCGAGTCCGTGCCGACTGGCGATCCCCGAACACTAAAGCCCCGTCCCACTTAGGAAACCTGAACGGAAACCTCTGGAGACTTTGCGTTCCACCCAAGGTTTCCGTGCGGTTTCCGGAGGTTGCAGGTGGTTGCCGTAGGTTGTAGGTGGTGGAAGCAGGTAGGGAGACTGACAAAAACCTCCAGGAACTGCACGGAAACCTTGCGTGGGGCGCAAAGTTTCCAGAGGTTTCCGTTCAGGTCTCTTAAGTGGGACAGGGGCATTACACTGTCCTACAACACTAGGGACAATTTACACTTATACCAAGCCAATTAGCTTACAAACCTGTACGTCTTTGGAGTGTGGGAGGAAACCGGAGCACCCGGAGAAAACCCACGCGGTCACAGGGAGAACGTACAAACTCCGTACAGACAGCACCCGTAGTTGGGATCGAACCCGGGTCTCCAGCACTGCAAGCACTGTACGGCTGCAACTCTACCGCTGCGCCACCGTGCCGCTCAAGCTGTTTGTATATTTGACATTTACAAATACTTGTTTAGTTAATTAGGTGATTTTGTATTATGGCAGTGGGTTTGTTTGGTATTGTTTCACATTGTATATATTATTAATGTAATAATTGATTAAATTTCATTTTTGTAAAGACATTTAAAAAAAAAATTAAAATGCCAGAGGAGGGAGCTGGCGATGATGACGGACTCAAAGAGCAAGGCCGGTAGGAGAGGGAACCAGGTTCTGGCCTTCCGCACCTTCAAGGTCAGCTGTGGAAGGGATCCAAAGGTGGATGGGCGAGGAAGGGGACGAAGGTTCTCAGGACGATCCACACGACCAAGGAAGGCGGCGGCTGGAGGCCCTACAGCAGCCTGGGGCTCGCCTGGATCGGGCACCTCTCCAGAAGGCCTGGAGCGCTCCACCCCTCATCTTTACCCCTGCCTCCTCCCCTTCCATCAATATCCCTCCCTCTGGCTTTATACCCCACACATCGTCTTTGATCGGACTTTACTGGGCTTTATCTTGCACTAAACGTTAATCACGTTATTCCCTTTATCATGTATCTGTGCGAATGGTATGTTGCTTTCATAGCAAAAGGATTTGAGTATAGGAGCAGAGAGGTTCTACTGCAGTTGTACAGAGTCTTGGTGAGACCACACCTGGAGTATTGCGTGCAGTTTTGGTCTCCAAATCTGAGGAAGGACATTATTGCCATAGAGGGAGTGCAGAGAAGGTTCACCAGACTGATTCCTGGGATGTCAGGTCTGTCTTATGAAGAAAGACTGGATAGACTTGGTTTATACTCTCTAGAATTTCGGAGATTGAGAGGGGATCTTATAGAAACTTACAAAATTCTTAAGGGGTTGGACAGGCTAGATGCAGGAAGATTGCTCCCGATGTTGGGGAAGTCCAGGACAAGGGGTCACAGCTTAATGATAAGGGGGGAAATCCTTTAAAACCGAGATGAGAAGAACTTTTTTCACACAGAGAGTGGTGAATCTCTGGAACTCTCTGCCACAGAGGGTAGTTGAGGCCAGTTCATTGGCTATATTTAAGAGGGAGTTAGATGTGGCCCTTGTGGCCAAGGGGATCAGGGGGTATGGAGAGAAGGCAGGTACAGGATACTGAGTTGGATGATCAGCCATGATCATATTGAATGGCGGTGCAGGCTCGAAGGGCCGAATGGCCTACTCCTGCACCTAATTTCTATGTTTCTATGTTTCTATATACACTGTGGACGGCTCGATTATATTCATGGATTATCTTTCCACTGGCTGTTAGCCTGCAACAAAAAAACTGTACCTCGGTACACGTGACAATAAACTAAACTAAACTCAATCTTGCCTGACATCTCTTGTCACCTTTTCACCTCTAGCCTTTATCACCTACTCCACCCATCTGCCTATCAACCCCCCCCTCCCCTTCATTGTATCCAGGGTTTGCCTTGCTCCCCCCCGCCTCTCTTGCAACTTTCTCTCCCCTACTACAATCAGTCTGTAGAAGGATCTCATCCCGAAATGTCCTCGGTCCATTCTCTCCACAGATGCTGCCTGGGTCACTGAGTTCCTCCAGCACTTTGCGTTTTACTGAAGATTCCAGCATCTGCAGTTCCTTGTGTGTCTCTCTGATCTTCTGCTTTCTTTGAATCAACATCGTTGCGTAGGAGGGAACTGCAGATGTTGGTTTCAGCAGAAGATAGACACAAAAAGCTGGAGTAAGTCAGCATCTCTGGAGAGAAGGAATGGTTGACATTTCGGGTCCAGAACCTGAAGAAGTGCCTCGACCCGAAACGTCACCTATTCCTTTTCTCCAGAGATGCTGTCTGTCACGCTGAGTTCCTCCCTGACAAGTCCACTTAACACTCCCCAGTGCAAGATTTTGTCTGCCAAATGTCTGATTATTTTGCTGCTCTGTTCATCCCCCGAGCCCAACTCGCAGTCATCCCCATGTTGTGTCCGCAGGTCACGTCAAGTCAAGTTTATTCGTCACATACACATACGAGATCTGCAGTGAAATGAAAAGTGGCAATGCTCGCAGACTTTGTGCAAAAAGACAAACAACCAAACAAACTACAAACAGAGGTTTACCTGTAAAATCCCGTGGCTGACAGTCCCACTCTTCCCATGTACGCTGAGGAGACCTGAGGAACAACAAGGAAGATTAACGATCCATCACACGAGCTTCATGTCCGCACCCGCCGTGTAGCATAAGATCATATCATGGGCTCCTAATTTGCAGAAGGACATTCTCGCTATTGAGGGAGTGCAGCGGAGGTTCACCAGGTTAATTCCCGGGATGGCGAGACTGAGATATGATGAAAGAATGGATTGACTGGAATTTGGAAGGATGAGAGGATATCTTATGGAAACATATAAAATTCTTAAGGGATTGGACAGGCTAGATGCAGGAAAAATGTTCCCGATGTTGGGGGAGTCCAGAACCAGGGGTCACAGTTTAAGAATAATGGGTAGGGAAACTTTTTCACCCAGAGAGTTGTGGAATTCTTTGCCACAGAAGGCTGTGGAGGCCAAATCAATGGATATTTTTAAGGGAGAGACAGATAGATTCTTGATTAGTACGGGTGTCAGTGGTTATGGGGAAAAGGCAGGAGAATGGGGTTAGGAGGGAAAGATAGATCAACCATGATTGAATGGCGGAGTAGACTTGATGAGCTGAATGACCTAATTCTACTCCTATCACATATGATTTTATAGAGACATAGAACCGCTAAAAAAAATAGGTGCAGGAATAGGCCATTCGACGCTTCGAGCCAATCAATATGATCATGGCTGATCATTCAAAATCAGTACCCTAATCCTGCTTTCTCCCCATATCCCTTGATTCCGTTAGCTAAATCTAACTCTCTCTTGAAAACATCCAGCGAATTGGCCTCCACTGCCCTCTGTGGCAGAAAATTGCACAGATTCACCACCCTCTGACTAAAGAACTTTCTCATCTCCTTCCTAAAAGAATGTTCTTTCATTCTTAGGCTGTGACCTCTAGTCCTAGACTCTCCCTCTAGTGGAAACATCCTTTCCACATCCACTCTATCCAGGCCTTTCACCATTCTATACGTTTCAATGAAATCCCCCCTCATTCTTCTGAACTCCAGCGAGTGCAAGCCCAGTGCCGACAAACGTTCATCATATGTGTATCATGTGGTCGATCGAACATTGAGTTATTCTAAGGCTTGTTATTCTGACTGAAGGCTTATTGATTTAGCGTGAGTTTAGTTTATTGTCACGTGTACCGAGGTACAATGAAAAGCCTTTATTGCGTGCTAACCAGTCAGCGGAAAGACGATACTTGATTGCAATCGAGCCGTCCACCATGTACAGATACATGATAAAGGGAATCATATGAATAACGTCTAGTGCAAGTTTAGAGATACAATGCAGAAACAGGCCCTTTGGCCCACTCTGTCCGTACACCAGCACAACCCGTCACACTGAGGACAATTTACAATTTTTACTGAAGTCAAGTAGCCTCCAAATGCGTATGACTGCGGGAGGAAACCGGTGCACCCGGGTGAACCCATGTAGTCACAGGGAGAACGTGCAGACTCCGTAGAGACGGCACCCATAGTCAGGTTTAAACCCGGGTCTCTGGCGCTGTGAGGCAGCAACTCTACCCGCTGCGCCACCGTGCCATCCTGGGACGGGAGGACATGGCGCTCCGCCACTCCACCTAGGGTCCGTAGGGGGAGAAGCGGGTCTGTTGTCAGCGACTGGAGGACTGGTGATGGGATCTAGGGAGTGGGCAGGGCCGACGATGTCCTGGTTGGGTTGCTCCTAGGCCCGGCCAAGCTGGCCATCCGCGAGTCACAGCGCCAGGTGGAAGAGAACTTTGCCCGAGGCAGATGCTTTCCCCTTTACCGGGGGTTGCGTCCACGTGGGGTGGTGTTAGACTACATTGTTGTACAGTAGTTATTTAGTGTATTTGAAAGGATTGTAACATAGTTGTTTGGAAAGATAATTTCTAGATAATTTGATGATTTTGTAACATGGTGGTGGGTGTGATACTATGGTTTTGTTTTGTAACGTGATAGTAATTAAATAAATTACTTTTGATACAAAAACAAACCGTGCCGCCCTAGTACCATCCACCGTGGTGGTCTGCGGGGATCGGCGCAGGAACCTCCGCTGTTTGCAATGAAAATGGAGGTGGGCTTGATCAGTAAGTTTGCAGTTGACAAAAAAATCGGAGGAGTTAGGGGTGGTGTGGATGGTTGCCAAAGGATATTCTCAGGCGAGCATCAGATATTACAAGCTGTTATCAGGCAACTGAATCATCCCTACCGCAACCAGAGCTGAACTACTATCCAGAGACGCTGACTGACCCGCTGAGTTACTCCAGCACTTTGCGTTCTTTTTTGTAAACCACCATCTTGCGGTTCCTTGTGTCTGCCCTCTGGTGAACCTCCTCTGCACCTTCTCCAGAGCCTCCACATCCTTCCTTGTAATGGGACGAGCAGAACTGGACAGTCAACAAAGTGACTGACTTTAAATGCTGGAGTAACTCAGCGGGACAGGCAGCATCTCTGGAGAGGGTGACGTTTCGGTTCTTGACTGACTTTGTCGCACGTACCCACTGCCTCCCAGCTTCCTGTTGGATTGGCTGATTTAAATGGCTCCAATCTCTCCAGAAGATTCTGACACGCAATCTGTAGAGAAGGGGAGACAGGGGTTGCTGGTAATTGATGTGGAGAGTGGTTTAAAATATAAAGCCAGTGTATGTTTACTGGGTTTGGTCCCTTACCTTAATTGCCATGCCGTTCATATCGGAGCTGACAGAGGCTGCAGTTGGGCTTGTGTTCGGAACCGTGTTGGTGCTCGTCTCACAGATGTGTATCCGGGAAACTGGAATTCCCAGCATTTTACTAGTAACCTGGATAAACCACAGTTTGTTTAAGAAGGAACTGCAGATGCTGGAACAATCGAAGGGAGACAAAAATGCTGGAGAAACTCAGCGGGACAGGCAGCATCTATGGAGCGAAGGAACGGGTGACCTTTCGGGTCGAGAACCTTCTTCAGTCTGAAGAGGGTCTTGAGCCGAAACGTCCACCATTCCTTCTATCCAGAGATGCTGCCTGTCCCGCTGAGTTTCTCCAGCATTGTGTGTCTATTAACAGGTGGTGTGTTAAGTGATAGATACTGACAAACGTCTTTTGGACTCTGCATGCAACAGAGTACAAAGGTAATGCCAATAAAGGTGTTAATGGCGAGTCTGCAAGAACCGAGGTACAGTGGAACTAACAGTTAATATGTTAATAACAGATGCTAGCTGGCAACTTGAACTTTTTTAGTTCTTACACTGCAAGGGCCAGGAAGCGAGCGGGTAAGATTATCTCTGACCCCTCTCACCCTGGCCACAAACTCTTTGAATCACTTCCCTCTGGAAGGCGACTCCGGACTGTTAAAACTGCCACAGCCAGACATAAAAACAGTTTTTATCCACGAGTAGTTGCTCTACTCAACAGCCAAAAATCTGTAGCCTCCCTTTAATCTGGTATTTTGTTGGTTCACATGCTTGATCAATGGTGTTTTATCATTAATGTTTTATTATTATTCATGTTTAGTGTTTTCTGAGACATTTGTAACTGTCACTGTATGTCATGTTGTTACTTGTGGGCGGAGCACCAAGGCAAATTCCTTGTATGTGAATACTTGGCCAATAAACTTACTTACTTACATACTTTAGTTTGGTTTAGAGATATTGCGCGGTAACAGGCCCTTCGGTCCACCGAGTCTGCACTGACCAGCGATCCCCGCACATTAACACTATCCTACACACACTAGGGACAATTTATATTGACACCAAGCCAATTAACCTACAAACCTGTATGTTTTTGGAATGAATGTATTAATAAACACCTCCAACAGTTTTTGGGGCTTCCACAATTCACGCAGCTGGGATTAATGCAAGGTCAGCGCAAATGGGAGGCTGATTGTTGGTGCAGACCTGATGGGCCGAAGGGCCCGTTTCCTTGCCGTATATTTCCGTGTCTCAGTGGACGGCGTCTGAGTCAGCGTGGTTACAATTCCCCCTTACATTATGGGGTGGCTAAAATAAAAAGACACAGAGTGCTGGAGTAATTCAGCGGGTCAGGCAGCATCTCTGGAGAACATGGACAGGTGATGCTTCAGGTCAGGAACCCTGTTACCTGAATCAATCTATCTGAAGAAGGGTCATCACTTATCACACAGATGGTGGTGGAACGAGCTGACAGAGAAGGTAGTTGAGGCAGGGACTAAAACAACATTTAAATGATATTTGAATGGGTGCATTGATAGGACAGGTTTAGAGGGATATGGGACAAACAAGGGTAGGTGGGACTAGCGTAGATGGGACAACTCGGTCGGCAACATGGATAAGTTGGGCCGAAGGGCCTTGTTCCCTGCTGTATATGACTATGACTATCCCCATTCTCCCGAGATGCCGCCGAGCCTGCTACTCCAGCATATTGTTCCTTTTTTTTGTCAACTAGCATCTGCAGTTCATTGCGTCTCCATTATATGGCGGTAATTTGGAATATGCTGGCCGAGGAGATGATGTAGGCAGATAAAAGTCCAATGTTTAAAAGGCATTTGGACAGGCATTCAGATAGAAATGGAGTAGACCAAATGCAGGCTAATATGATTAGCATAGGCAGGTATCATGTTAGAGGTTTAGCGTCAGTTTTAGTGATTCTATGAGAGAGACTGGAAACCAGATGAATGAAGGTATGCAAATAGTCACCAGATAAAGGGCACTGATAAAGTTACACAATATTCCACACTGGGCCTGCTTCGTTCTCCCCCCCCCCCCTCCAAAGATACAAAGCAAGAGACAGAGGAAACTGCAGATGCTGGAATTTTGAGCAAAACACTAAGTGCTGGAGGAACTCAAGGGGTCAGGCAGCATCAGTGGAGGGAATGGGCAGGTGGTGTTTCAGGTTGGGACCCTTCTTTAGGCTCAAACCTAGTTCTGGTGAAATGCCACCCAACCTGAAACTTAAATTACGTTTCTCTCTCCTCAGATGCTGCCTGATGGCATTTTCAACTTTATTTCAGATTTATAGCATCTGCAGGTTTTATTTTATTTTTGGACCAAACCCTGGACTTATTTACTAAGGAGATCTATTCTTCTCAGTATTATTGATCATTTGATATCTGAACATTTAAGAAGCAGAAACTTCAGCATAGACTTTAGAAATTGGAAATACAGCGCAGAAACAGGCCCTTCGGCCCACCGAGTCTGCTCCGACCAGCGATCCCCACACACTAACACTATTCTACACACTAGAGATGATTTTCAATTTTAAAGGTTGCACGTTTAACCTACAAACATGCACGTCTTTGGAGTGTGGGAGGAAACTGGAGCACCCGGAGAAAACCGACGCTGGTCACGGAGAGAACGTACAAACTCCATACAGACAGCACCCGTAGTCAGGATCAGACTCGGGTTTCCGTCATTGTAAGGCACAACCGTGCCACCCACCACAACATAAAACACAAAGTGCCGGAGTAACTCAGCGGGTCAGGCAGCATCACTGGAGAAGTTGGATAGGTGACGTTTCGGATTGCGACCCTTCTTCAGTCTGAGATGGGGTCCCAACCCATGACGTCCTCTGTCCATGTTCTCCAGAGATGCTGAAGCCTGACCCACCAACCTACTCCAGCACTTTGTGTTTTTTTTGCCAGCATCTGCAGTTCCTTGTGTCAACGTATAGTCACAAACTGCCCGGTTCTCCTGCAGAAATGGATCCCGGTCCTGTTTTCTGGGAGCAAGGACCGTTGCGGGTACCTGCACCATCTTGGTGTGGAGCCCTTGTCCCATTTCCGTGCCGCCGTGGGTCAGGAGCACCGAGCCGTCAGTGTAAATGTGAACCAAAGCTGCCGCCTGAAACAGAACACGGGGAAGGGTTTAACTTGAAGCCTCCACCCCACTCCCGCTCACACCCCTCAGCCCTTCCCCTCCTGCACCACCCCAATGAAACCAGGGCCACCTCAACGAACAACATCTCATCCCAACCTTCAGAAGTTGATGGTCGCTGCAGTTCATTGTGTCTCCATTACCTGGCGGTAGATTGGAATAAGCTGGAATAAGAGGAGATGCTGGAGGTGTGGGATCAGCTCTGCTCAAGAGCGCAAGAAATTCCAAAGAATGTGGCCAATGTACAGAAGCTTGAAAGCGCGCACCACCAGACTCAGGAACAGCTTCTTCCCCTCTGTTATCAGGCTTCTGAACAGCCCTTCCATAAGCTAGGGTACTGTCCGATTCACCTCTACCCCATTGCAGACATTGGACTTTGACTGTGGAACTGGTGCGCTACAATGCTGAGAACTATATTCTGCACTCTATATCTTCCCCTTTGCTCTACCTGTTGTGCTTGAGTTTGATTTGATCGTATTTATGTGTAGCGTTATCTGAACTGATTGGGTAGCACGCAAAAAAAAGCTTTTTACTCCAACTTGGTACACGTGCCAATAAGGAGCCTAAACCCAAGGCCAAACCTAACCTTTCATCTCAACTTTCCCATTGTTGGGGAACCCAAAGAGGTTTGTCCGGGTGAGTCAGTGCCAGCACTTCCACTGCTGCCCATCACCTGCGCTGGTTTTCATGTTCACCTTGGTGAGAAACCACAAACGGTCTGGGTAATGGCCTGGTGTTCAGTCGATAGAAGCCAGCCTGACCTCCCTGTGCTCATGACAAGGACCTGCTGACGCTGGTTTATACCAAAGGTAGACACAAAGTGCTGGAGTAACTCAGTGGGTCAGGCAGCATCTCCCTAAAAAACGGATAGGTGACGTTTTGGCTCAGGACCCTTCTTCAGTATGATTAATGTAGGAAGAGTGAACCAAAATGTCACCAATCCATTTTCTCCCAAGATGTTTAAGAGGGAACTCCAGATGCTGGAAAATCGAAGGTAGAAAAAAATGCTGGAGAAACTCAGCGGGTGCAGCAGCATCTATGGAGCGAAGGCAATAGGCAACGTTTCAGGCCGAAACCCTTCTTCAGATTGCTGGGATGCGGGTTGGAGAAAGGAACAAGCAGAAGGAAAAAGGAGGAGGAGGAGCCCGAGGGCTGAGGGATGGGAGGAGACAGCAAGGGCTAACAAAATTGGGAGAATTCAATTTCCTGCCCTCCAGCTCTACGGCTACATCCTTACCCAGACTAGATACCACAGCTTGAATTCTCCCAATTTTGTTAGCCCTTGCTGTCTCCTCCCCTTCCTCAGCCCTCGGGCTCCTCATCCTCCTTTTTCCTTTCTTCTCCCCGCCACCCCCCATCAGTCTGAAGAAGGGTTTCGGCCCGAAACGTTGCCTATTTCCTTCGCTCCATAGATGCTGCTGCACCCGCTGAGTTTCTCCAGCATTTTTGTCTACCTTCTCCTAAGATGTTGCCTGACCTGCTGAGTTACTCCAGTGATTATATCTATCTGAGCATCCTGTTGCCTTGTTTATTCTAGCCCAGTTTAGTCTAGTCTAGTTTAGTTTAGTTTACTTTAGTTTTGTTTATTATTGTCAGGTGTACTGAGGTACAGTGACCATTTTTTGTTGTTGCGTGCTATCCAGTCAGCGGATGGTCAAGATATGATGACAATGGAACCGTCCACAGTGTAGACAGGATAGAGGGAATAACGTTTAGTGCAAGGTAATGTCCAGCAAAGTTTGATTAAAGACAGTCTTTCCGTACCTGATTGAGGAACGTGGCAGTGAAGCTAATTCCAAACATGGTGGGGATTATCGCCAGGCCCCTTTTCTTCCAGCGGTGTTGCCTGGCGGAAAGATGGGAGACTGTTAGTTCCTGTGGACCAGAGTGGTAGCCATGGAAACCGCTGGAGGTCGAGGCCCCGTGACCCCACGCTAGAGCCCGCGTATCGGGGAGGCCATTCGACCCCTCGAGCCTGGTTTCACCCTTCCATAAGACCACGGCTGAGCAGAACACAAATTGCTGGAGGAAGTCAGCAGGCCAGGCAGCATCTGTGGAGGGAATGGACAGGCCGGGAACCTTCTTCAGACTGAAGAGGGGTCCCGACCTATCCTAAGCCTGACGAAGGGAGCTGAGCTGATGTCACCAGTCCATTCCCTCCACAGATGCTGCCTGACCCGCTGAGTGCCTCCAGCACTTTGTGTTTTTCTCCAGATTCCAGCGTCAGCAGTTCCTTATGTCTGCAGATCAGGGCTGATCTGACTGTGATGTCGACACCGTGATCCAGCCCAGCCCAGCCCAGCCCAACGTAACAACTGCCTTGGAGATATTCAGAGTCTGGAACAAGATGGAGTCTCCACCCTTTTTAATTTGTTCCATTAACTTGTACTTGTTTGAACTACTCTATTTGCCACCTTCCTTTCTTCAATATCACTTTGATATCCTTCCTCCGCAAACCGCTTGTAGCTCAGCTATTGAAGAAAGGATTACTGATTGATGGAGAGACACAGGGTTGGACACGGGTCCTTCGGCCCACCGAGTCCACGCCGACCATCGATCATCGATCACCTACTTCCACCTTATCCCACTTTCACATCCACTCCCAACACACAAGGGAGCAACTTTACAGAGGGCCAATTAATCTACAAGACTGAATGTCTTTGTGGGGTGGGAGGAAACCGGAGCACACAGTTTGCAGCCCCTGTTCGACAATCTGAAGGGGCTGCTCCTCAAGTTTTGGCTACATTTTAGCCCCACGCTCCTGATATTTGGGCACCTGGTACAGAGGGGGGAGGGTTTGGAGGGGGGGGGGGGGGGGGGGGGGGGGGGTGGGGAACACCCTGCCGGTTTGCTCCTGGGCCTGGCCAAGATGGCCATTCGCGGGACCAGGCAGTGGGTAGTCACCTGCCCCTATTTCGGGCCTACGTCCGTCCACGCGTGTACCTGGAGAGGGAACACGCGGTGACCACGGGGACTCTGGAGGCTTCCGTGAATGCTGGTCACCGTGGGGAGTATTATTGATAAAGTTGGCGATATATTAAATTGACGACTGGTTGTTTTTTAAACCGCCTTTGGTCCTGTTAATACTCTGTATGTTTGTTTTGTTTCCTGAATAAAACTATTTGTAAAAAAAAAAAGAGGAAACCCAAGTGGTCACAGGGAGAACATGCAAACTCCATACAGACAGCACCTGTAGTCAGGATTGAACCCGGGTTTAGTTTGGTTTAGAGATACAGTGCGGAAACAGGCCGTTGGCCAGCATTGAATGAATGATTGAATGCATGAATGCATGATGAATGAATGAATGTATGATTGAATGATTGAATGATTGAATGAATCAATGTATGAATGAATGAATGAATGGATGCATGAAAACTGAACATTGACCAGCGATCCCTGTACACTAACACGATCCTACACACATTAGGGACAATTTTACAATTTTACCGAAGCCAATTAACCTACAAACCTGTACGTCTTTGGAGTGTGGGAGGAATCTGAAGATCCCGGAAAAAACCCACGTGGTCACGGGGAGAATGTGCAAACTCCGTACAGACAGCACCTGTGGTCAGGATGGAACCCAGATCTCCGGCGCTGTAAGGCAGCAACTCTACCGATGCATCACCAAGCCGACTTTAGAATGACAGAACGCCATGCAGCAAAAGATTCACCCGACCTGTTAAATTCATCCACTGCCTTCCTCCTGCTGTGGTAGGACGAGCTCTCCACACATTCATCCCAACATTTCCCAATGTTCACATCTTCCATCTTTTGGCTGAAGTGGGCGACGTCTCCCTCTTTGTACAGGTTCAACCTCCGCACCTCAGGAGTGGAACGGGGAGAGGACAGTTTTGGATAAAGTGACGGTTGGGAACAATGGGAGTTGAAGGTCATAAGATGATAAGTGATAGGAGTAGAATTAGACCATTCGGCCCATCAAGTCTACTCCGCCATTCAATCATGGCTGATCTATCTCTCCCTCCTAACCCGATTCTCCTGCCTTCTCCCCATAACCCCTGACACCCGCACTAATCAATCATCTATCTATCTCTGCCTTAGGAATATCCACTGACTTGGCCTCCACAGCCTTCTGTGGCAAAGAATTCAACAGATTCACCAGCCTCTGACTAAAGATATTCCTCCTCATCTTCCTAATAGAATGTCCTTTAATTCTGAGGATGTGGCCTCTAGTCTTAGATGCTCCCACTAGTGGAAACATCCTCTCCACATCCACTATCCAAGCCTTTCACTATTCGGTACGTTTCAATGAGGTCCCCCTCCTCATTCTTCTAAACACCAGCGACAACAAGCCCAGTGCCGTCATACACTGGGGATGTTGGGAACCTTGAGAGGGTTTGGCCATCGATATCCCTTTCAAAGCCAAACAGAGTAGTGTCAGAGTCCAGGACATCTGTTCCCAAACCACAAGAAGAGCCACAAATGCACTGGAGTGCTGGATTAACTCACCAGGTCAGGCAGCATCTCTGGAGAACATGGACAGGCGACGTTTCGGATCGGGACCCATCTTCAGACTCGACACAAAGCGTCACCTATCCGTTTTCTCCAGAGATGCTGCCCGACCTGCTGAGTTACTCCAGCATACTGTGTCTATCTTTGGTATAAAACATCATCTGCAGTTCTTTGATGTTACATTATGAATGGACCGGAGCTGTTTTTGGAGGGTGGGACCTCAGGCAAGGTCCTGCTTCCTGCTCATCCCAGAACGTCGAACTGCCCCTTGAGTCTGAAGCAAGATCACCACCCCAAACCCATTACCCATTGAGGGGGGATCTTATAGAAACGTACAAAATTCTTAAGGGGTTGGACAGGCTCGATGCAGGAAGATTGTTCCCGATGTTGGGGAAGTCCAGAACAAGGGGTCACAGTTTAAGGATAAGGGGGAAGTCTTTTTGGACCGAGATGAAAAAAGAAAATTTCACACAGAGAGTGGCAAATCTCTGGAAATCTCTGCCACAGAAGGTAGTTGAGGCCAGTTCATTGGGTATATTTAAGAGGGATTTAGATGTGGCCCTTGTGGCTAAAGGGATCAGGGGGTATGGAGAGAAGGCAGGTACGGGATACTGAGTTGGATGATCAGCCATGATCATATTGAATGGCGGTGCTGGCTCGAAGGGCCGAATGGCCTACTCCTGCACCTATTTTCTATGTTTCTATATCCTCCAAAGATGCTGCTTGATCATTGAATTACTCCAGCACTGCGTCTTGCTCAAGGCTCCAGCATCTGCCCCAACCTCCCTTTCTCCATCCAGCACCCTCCACCCACCCATTCCCCCCCCCCCCTCGCTCTCTGGTACCTGGTCTGCGGGCAGTCCGCTCTTCCGGATCACGGCGTCCATCCATGTCTCAGCGATCAGCATTCCCTGAGGGCCCCCGAATCCCCGGAAGGCCGTGTTGGAAGGCAGGTTGGTCTTGCAGACGTGGCCAACTCCCCGGATGTTGGGGATCTTGTAAGCGTTGCCCATGTGGAACAGTGCCCGCTCCATTATCTGGCGCCAGAAGGAGAGAGAGAGAGAGGGGGGGGCGCAGAGAGATAAAGAGAGAGGAATAGAGAGAGATAGAGAGAGAGAGAGGGAGAGAGAGGGCAGTGGAAAGTGTTACTTCGGAGTCCTTTCAGTAACCCCACTGTCAAGAAAACCTCAGCATGTGACACGTGACAGAAACATAGAAAATAGGTGCAGGAGTAGGCCATTCGGCCCTTCGAGCCTGCACCGCCATTCGATATGATCATGGCTGATCATCCAACTCAGTATCCCATCCTTGCCTTCTCTCCATACCCCCTGATCCCTTTAGCCACAAGGGCCACATTTAACTCCCTCTTAAATATAGCCAATGAACTGGCCTCAACTACCTTCTGTGGCAGAGAATTCCAGAGATTCATCATTCTCTGTGTGAAAAATGATTTTCTCATCTCGGTCCTAAAAGATTTCCCTCTTATCTTTAAACTGTGACCTCTTGTTCTGGACTTCCCCAACATCGGGAACAATCTTCCTGCATCTAGCCTGTCCAACCCCTTAAGAAGGAATCAGGGCGCCCCGGTGGCGCAGCGGTGGAGTTGCTGCCTCACAGCTCCAGAGACCCAGGTTCAATCCCGACTACGGGTGCTGTCTGTACACAGTTGGTATGTTCTCCCTGTGACCGCGTGGGCTTTCTCCAGCGGCTCCGGTTTCCTCCCACACTCCAAAGATTCCAAACGTTTGTAGGTTAATTGGCCCCTGTAAAATTGTAAATTCTGCCTAGTGCGCTCTCTCCACCCATTCTCTCTCTCTCTCTCTCTCTCTCTCTCTCTCTCTGCAACTTAAAACCTGTAGATCAGTGTCACTCGTGTTATGAGTCATACTTTGTAGCTACACCCACTGGTTTAACAGAAAGCTTCCCTGCCTTGTTCTCACACTTATAGAGTAACGTGCTAGTATGACGTCACCTATGCTGTAATGTTAATAAAGTCTTTGGACCTTGGTTACTCCAACAGCCAAATCGCAACAAAACCTGCCTGTTCACTAACTTTCCCTAGATCTGTTGAAAGGTCGTCATGTTGAACCATTAGCCCAGTTTCTTTCATCGCAGAGGCTGCCTGACTTGCTGGGTGCTTCCTCCATTCCTTTGCTTTTGTTTGTTGTTCTCTGCGGAAAGGGCTCTAGTCACGATTATAAAACAGGGCACTTCACCGTTGTAAGGTGGTGAATCCTAGTCTCACTTACAGAAGATGACAGGTCCAGGCTATTTCCTGCATTGCAGTAAAGTGTCTGGTCCACAGCCACGATTTTCCCACTCTTCTGGAACCCCACCTGTGTGTGTGAAAGCAGGGAAAGAGTCAATGAACAATTCCGTCTACACTTCACGCTGCCTCGGGAAAGCAGCCGACACAATCAAAGACTTGTCCCACCCCCGGTCATTCCTTCTTCTCCCCGCTCCCGTCCGGCAGAAGGTACAGAAGCTTGAAAGCGCGCACCACCAGACTCAGGAACAGCTTCTTCCCCTCTGTTATCAGGTTTCTGAACGGCCCTTCCATACGCTAGGGTATTGTCCGATTCACTCACGGGTGTCAGAGTTTATGGGGAGAAGGCAGAAGAATGGGAAAGATAGATCAGCCGTGATTGAATGGCAGAGTAGACTTGATGGGCCGAATGGCCTAATTCTGCTCCTATAACTTATGAACCTTTATTCTATTGCGGACATTGGACTTTGTCTGTGGAACTGATGCGCTACAATGATGAGAACTATATTCTACACTCTGTATCCTCTACCTGTTGTACTTGAGTTTGACTTGATCGTATTTATGTGTAGTATATCTGATGTGATTGGATAGCAGATTTTTGATTAGTACGGGTGTAAGGGGTTATGGGGAGAAGGCAGGAGAATGGGTTGAGAAGAAGAGAGAGGTCAGCCGTGATTGAATGGTGGAGTAGACTCGATGGGCCGAATGGCCTAATTCTGCTCCGATGACATGAACTATTGAGCACCCAAAACAAAGCTTTTCACTGTAACTCGATACACGTGACAATAATAAACCTAAAAAGCTAAATGTAATTCCCTGCAAGTGGCCGTCGCTGTTGAGACCGTACCTTGTAACGTCCCAGGAAAGGATTCCTTCCCCCGGTCACCAACATGTCCACATCACGACTGAGTACACATCGCACGGGACACTTGGTCCTGTCGGACAGGGAAGGGTGAGGAGATGGGACGGAGCAGGAAGAGAGAGAAGCATTGAGGTTCACCTTCATATGTCATCAGACCAACATTAAGCCACTTGGCCCACGGTATCCCGTGACACCTTTACTGATCATCAACTTGTCACACTCAATGACGGCCTCCACAGACCAATGTGGCAATGAATTGTACAGATTCACCCCCCTCTGGCTAACAAAACTCTTCCTCATCTCCTTTCTAAAGGTGCGTCCTTTCATTCTGATGCTGTGCCCTCTGGTCCTTGACTCTCCCACCAGTGGAAACATCCTCTCCACATTCACTCTACCCATGAAACCTTCCCCATTCTCACTGTGATGCTCACACCTCCTGGGACTAGTTTATGAGGAGATACATAATGCTGGGGTAACTGGCAGCATCTCTGGAGAAAAAGAGTAGGTGGCGTATTGGGTCGAGACCCATCTACAGACTGAAGGAGTTTGAAGAAGGTTCTCGACCCAAAATGTTACCTATTCCTTCTCTGCAGAGATGCTGCCTGTCCTGCTGAGCATTTTGTGTCTATCTTCAGTGAAGTTCCTTACTACACATTCTGAGCTGAGCAGGTTTGGGATGAGCAGACTTGGTGGTCACCTAATTCTTTCAGTTCCCTTCCCCCACTGTGCCCAGAAGGTGGAGAGACGGGCCATTCGGCCCAATGGTCCCTGCTAGCATTTATGCCTCACACCAGCCATGTCCCACCAAATTCAAAGTGTCACGTTGTTCTTTCCGCCTTCCCGTGAGATTCCAGCTGCCCTTATACTCAGCACTTTTTGGTAATTATTCCCAGTTGTGCTGAAGTCCTTCAGGCTATGATCTTTCAAACAGAGGCAGTAGAACTGCTGCCTTTCTGCGCCAAAGACCCTGCCAGGTTCCACCCCGACCTCGGGCGCTGCTTGTGTGTGGAGTTTGCACGTTCTCCCTGTGACCATGTGGGTTTCCTCCGGGTGCTCCGGTTTCATCCCACGCCCCAAAGACGTGCGGGTTTGTAGATCAATCGGCCCTCTGTAAAATTGCCCCCACGTGTGGTAGAATATAGTGGTGTGTGTAGGGATGTGAGGTTGAGGTCATCAGGAGCTGTTAGCCAGCATGCACTCAATGGGCCAAAGGACCGGCTTCCATAGAAACATAGAAAATAGGTGCAGGAGTAGGCCATTCGGCCCTTCGAGCCTGCACCGCCATTCAATATGATCATGGCTGATCATCCAACTCAGTGTCCTGTACCTGCCTTCTCTCCATACCCCCTGATCCCCTTTGCCACAAGGGCCACATCTAATTCCCTGTTAAATATAGCCAATGAACTGGCCTTAACTACCTTCTGTGGCAGAGAATTCCACAGATTCACCACTCTCAAGTGTAAAAATAGTTTTCTCATCTCGACGCTAAAAGATTTCCCCCTTATCCTTAAACTGTGACCCCTTGTTCTGGATTTCCCCAGCATCAGGAATAATCTTCCTACATCTAGCCAGTCCAACCCCTTAAGAATTTTGTAAGTTTCTATAAGATCCCCCCTCAATCTTCCAAATTCTAGCGAGTACAAGCCGAGTCTATCCAGTCTTTCTTCATATGAAAGTCCTGATGTCCCAGGAATCAGTCTGGTGAACCTTCTCTGTACTCCCTCTATGGCAAGAATGTCTTTCCTCAGATGAGGAGACCAAAACTGTACGCAATACTCCAGGTGTGGTCTCACCAAGACCCTGTACAACTGCAGTAGAACCTTCTGCTCTTATGCTCAAATCCTTTTGCCTGCTGTACAAAGCTTATGACTTTCTACCATTTCCATGTTGACACCTACTTGTGGGCAGCGACTGCCACCACCGTCGCCAGCATCGTGCTACGTGACTCCTTCCCACCAAAGCCCCCACCGAGACGCTTCACCCGACACACAATCCTGTTGGCAGGGACCCCCAGTGCCTTGGCAACAAGAATCTGCGGGAACACAGCAAGAGGTCAAAACACACACACACCCAAGCAACTGCAGGCAATGGAATCCCGCATTGAACACAAAGTGCCGCAGTAACTCAGCGGGACGGGCGGCATCTCTGGAGAACAGGGATAGGTGACGTTACGGGTCGAGACCCTTCTTCAGGCTGAGAGTAAGGGGAGAGGGAGACACAAAGATATGGAAGGGTGAGGTGTGAAAACGAGAGAAAAAAGGGGTGAAGCTGAAGGAAAATGTAGAAGAGATCATTGTTAGCCAAGGGAAGGTGACAAGGAAGCACATAGAGGTAAAATCTAATCAGGAGGACAGTTAGATTGGTCGGAGAACTCGAATGGGTAGGGATGGAGCGGGAGGGAAGGCAAGGGTTACTTGAAGTTAGAGAGTCAATATTCATACCGCTAGGTTGTACACTGTCCAAACAAAATATGTGCTGTTCCTCCAAATTGCACTGGGCCTCACTCTGACAGTGTGCCTCGTTTTCACCCTCCCCTGGATAACTGATATATTCTACATTTTCCTTGATCCTCATCCCCTTTGATGTCTTATTTTCATGCCTTGCCCTTCCATATCTCCGTGTCTCCCTGACTCTTAGTCTGAAGAAGGGGCTCGACCCGAATCATCACCCATTGGTTCTATCTGGAGATGCTGCCTGTCCCGCTGAGTTACTCCAGCATTTGTATCTACCTTCGGTTTAAACTAGCATCTGCAGTTCTTTCCTACGCATGTGATAGGTGGATACAGGTGGGAGGGAGGGGGGGTGGGTGAATGGCAGAAGGGTGGGCATAGGTCAATGATGAAAAGAAGACAGAAGGGAGGCAAAGGGAGACAAAAGGTGTCAGATAAGGAGAGAAGAGGAATGTAAAGGCAGAGGGAGGGATATAGTTGGAAGGGACAGGGAAGAGGAGGTGGGGGTAACCAGAACTTAACAACATGCTACATCCCAACCTGGTTAGTCTATCTCCATCTCATGTCCTTCCATTGCATAGGATGGCTCGGCAGCACAGCAGGTAGAGCCGCTGCCTCACAGCACCAGAGACCAGGTTGCGATCCTGACCTCGGGTGCCATCTGTGTGCGTGGAGTTTGCACGTTCTTCCTGTGACCGGGTGCTCCGGTTTCATAGAAACATAGAAAATAGGTGCAGGAGGCCATTCGGCCCTTCAAGCAGGCACCGCCATTCATTGTGATCATGGCTGATCGTCCCCTATCAATAACCCGTGCCTGCCTTCTCCCCATATCCCTCGACTCCACTAGCCCCTAGAGCTCTATCTAACTCTCTCTTAAATCCATCCAGTGACTTGGCCTCCACTGCCCTCTGTGGCAGGGAATTCCATAAATTCACAACTCTCTGGGTGAAAAAGTTTTTTCTCACCTCAGTCTTAAATGACCTCCCCTTTATTCTAAGACTGTGGGTCCTGGGTTCTGGACTCGCCCAACGTTGGGAACATTTTTCCTGCATCTATCCTCCCACATCCCAAAGGTGTGCGGGTTTGTAGGTTAATTGACCCTCTGTAAATTTCACAAATAAGGCCTTCGATCCTGAATCTGTGTTTTCACAAACATTGCTGCCACTTCCATCAAACTGCACACATGTACCCACAACAATATAACCTCTGTGTTGTTTAGTTTAGTCTAGTTTAGAGATACAGCTCAAAAACAGGCCTTTCAGCCCAGCCAGCGATCCCCGCACACTAGCACACTGGGGACAATTTATAATTTTTACCAAAGCCAATTAACCTACAAACCCGCATGTCTTTGGGATGTGGGAGGAAACCGGAGCATAGAAACATAGAAAATAGGTGCAGGAGTAGGCCATTCGGCCCTTCGAGCCTGCACCGCCATTCAATATGATCATGGCTGATCATCCAACTCAGTATCCTGTACCTGCCTTCTCTCCATACCCCCTGATCCCTTTAGCCACAAGGGCCACATCTAACTCCCTCTTAAATATAGCCAATGAACTGGCCTCAACTACTAACTGTGGCAGAGAATTCCAGAGATTCACCACTCTCTCTGTGAAAAATGTTTTCCTCATCTCGGTCCTAAAAGATTTCCCCCTTATCCTTAAACTGTGACCCCCTTGTTCTGGACTTCCCCAACATCGGGAATAATCTTCCTGCATCTAGCCTGTCCAACCCCTTAAGAATTTTGTAAGTTTCTATAAACCCCCCCTCAATCTTCTAAATTCTAGCGAATACAAGCCGAGTCTGTCCAGTCTTTCTTCATATGAAAGTCCTGCCATCCCAGGAATCAGTCTGGTGAACCTTCTCTGTACTTCCTCTATGGCAAGAATGTCTTTCCTCAGATTTGGAGACCAAAACTGTACGCACCAATTCGAGCACCCGGAGAAAACCCATGTGGTCACACTAGGAACAATTTGCAATATACCAAGCCAAATAACCAATAAGTCTGTATGACTTTGGAATGTGGGAGGAAACCGGAGGTCCCGGAGAAAACCCACACAGGTCATGGGAAGATGTGGGAAGGCTGTCAGTAAGTTGGAAAGGATGCAGTGGAGATTCTCCAGGATTTTATCTGGGCTTGCGGGCTTGAATTGTAGGGAGAGGTTGGATAGGCTGGGACTTTGTACTTTGGAGCGCAGGAAGCTGAGGGGTGAGCGTATTGAGGTGTACAAGATCAGGGGGGGCACAGATAAAGTGAACGCTCACAGTCTTTTCCCCAGGGTAGAGGATTCTAAAACTAGAGGACATAGACTGCAGGTTAGAGGAGGGAGTTTTAAGAGGGACCTCAGGGGCATCTTTTTCACTCAGAAATTAATCTGTGGAACGAGCTGCCAGAGGAAACTGTAGAAGCGGATAGAATTACGACTTTTTAAAAGACCTTTGGGCACTTATATGGAAAAGGAAGGGTTTAGAGGGCTATGGGCCAAATGCATTCAAATGGGACGCCCAGTATGCCCACATGGTTGACATGGACAAGGTGGGCCGAAGGGCCTGTTTCCATGCTCGATGACTCTACGGAGGGCAGGACTGAACCAGGGTCCCCGGAGCTGTGAGGCAGCAGATCTACCCACTGACTCATGAGAAGAGCAGCACGGTGGTGCAGCGGTAGAGTTGCTGCCTCACAGCACCAGAGACCCGAGTTCCACCCTGACCAAGGGTGGTTATTGCCTCATCATGTATCTGTCCACTGTAAATGGCTCGATTGTGATCATGCATTGTCTTTCCGCTGAGTGGTTAGAACGCAACAAAAGCTTCTCGCTGTATCTCGGCACACGTGACATAAACTAAACTGAACAGCCTGTACAGAGTTTGCACGTTCTCCCAGTGACCTGCTGGTGTTTTCTCCAGTTTCCTCCCACACTGCAAAGACATACAGGTTTGGCAGCAAATGGGCTCCGGTAAAATCGTAAATTGTCCCCATGTGTGTAGGATAGTGCTAGTGCATGGGGATCCCTGGTCGGCACGGACTCGGTGGGCCGAAGGGCCTGTTTCCGCGCTGTATCTCTAAACAGAACAAAAAACTAAAACTCTGCCAGCAGCGACCAGGAGCTGAATTCAGATGGCTGAAATGTTCATTTGTGCCACCAGAGACTTGGGACAGTGTAGACTCACCGGTGATACTTGCCTCGGAGCTGTCTCCGGTTGAGGAAGACCTACCTGTGTCTGTGATGGGGACTGTGTTGATGAGAAGATCTCCATCTCCCCGTCTTCGCCTGTGGGCACTGCCAATGTACAATGGGTCTCCATGTAGAAGTGCTCCTGGCCTCCAACGTGCATTTCCCCTGCAGAACATTTGGAGCATCGTCAGCAGTTCTGGGCCCCGTATCTGAGGAAGGACCTGCTGGCGCTGGAGAGGGTCCAGCGGAGGTTGACCGGAATGACCCCAGGGATGAGTGGGTTAACGTATGATGAGCGATTGAAGGCACTGGGCCTGTACTCGCTGGAGTTTCTGAGGCTGACGGAAGATCCTCATTGAAACTTACCGAATAGCGAAAGGCGTGGATAGAGTGGAGAGTCTAGGACTAGAGGTCACAGCGTCAGAATTAAAGGACGTTCCTTTAGGAAGGAGATGAGGAGGAATATCTTTAATCAGAGGGTGGTGAATCTGGGGAATTTTTTGGTAGTCACGGTGGCGCAGCGGTAGAGTTGCTGCCTTACAACGCTTGCAGTGCCGGAGACCCGGGTTCAATCCTGACAACGGATGCTGTCTGCACAGAGTTTGTACCTTTTCCCCGTGACTTGTGAATCTGTGGAATTCATTGCCATAGAAGGCTGTGGAGGCCGCCAGTGGATATATTTAAGGCAGGGATAGATAGATTCTTGATTAGTACGGGTGTCAGGGGTTATGGGGAGAAGGCGGGTAAATGGAGTTAGGAGGGAGAGATCGATCAGCCATGATTGAATGGCGGAGTGGACTTGATGGGCTGAATGCCCTATCAATTATGACCTTATGGAACACCATGGACATGAGCTTGATGCTGCCTCTGTTGGGAAGGGGGGGGCGTGGTGGTAACTCTGCAAGTGCAGCTGCACAGTGCACAATACAGGCAAAGGGAGCACTGAAACCTACAGTGTAGATCACGGCTGTACAGCACACATTGGCTGGGGGGCTTGCGTGATAATAAACTAATGAGGATAGACTCACCTACAAGTAGAAACATGCAGAACCACTCCATTACACCCCAGTCATTAATCACCCCCGTATCCATTATTCCCCATTTATACCACATGAACCACTCAACAATATTACTACCCACTGTTATTTTCTGCATTTAAACCCTCTGTAACACACAATAATACTCCAGAGGCCATGCTCTCAGTCCCAGCACTCTACAGACTTAGCGACTAGTTTTCACATGAACTCAGTCCAGATTTAAAACTCGTGCCAACAACAGACCCTCAATGATGTTGTCGGCTTGTTCAAATCCGCCTTTGATGTTTCCACTCTCAAGCTTGAGGGGCGGAATGTGGTACGAACTGTGGCTGATGGCCTCCTGTTTGGGAAGAAACCTCTGGTCAGTGGTTGGAAGCAACACAGGAGTTATGAAGTGGGACATTTCACTGACCCAGCCCACTCTGGGGAATACAGGTTTGTAGCACCAGCGGGTCACTTGGACAATGCATGAGGGGCCTGCCCCACTTGGGCGTCATTTGCGCGTCACGCAGATTTTGTACATCCCACAATCCTGGCGCAGCGCGCGCGACCGCGCGTCACTGCCTACGTCACCACGAACAATGCGTGCATAATGCGCACGTAATGCACACCTTGCGCGTGTAGTGCACACCATGCACACATAATGCACACCATGCGCACATAATGCACACCATGCGCACATCATGTGAACGTCACGACCCGTGCGTCATGTGTCGTGAAGCGTAAATGATGTTGCGTAAATGACGCGCAAATGGCGCCCAAGTGGGACAGGCCCTTTAATATCACTATTGGTTTAATATTGTCACGTGTACATTGTTGCAACATTTAAGAAACATTTAGAACGGTACATGGATAGGACAGGTTTAGATGTTGCACAAACACAGGCAGGTGGGACCAGTGCAGATGGGACATGTTGGTCGGTGTGGGCAGTTGAGCCGAAGGGCATGTTTCCACACTGTATAATTCTATATAACTCTAGATGTACCAAGTAACAGTGAAAAACTTTGTTCAAGCATGTTATTCTGGCAAATTGTACACACACACACACACACACACAAATACAACAGGTTGTGCAAATGAGAAAATAAGCAGACAGCGATAATATTGGCCAATTCAGTATGAGACAAAATGGAGGATTTCTGCATTTACAAAACCTGCTTGGCATCTCTCTACAAAACCATGAGGTTCATGGCTCCAGAATGTCTGGGTCTTGGGGGTGATGTCAAAATGTCCCCTCAATTGTTAATATGTATGAGGGTTTTGCAGAAAGAGCTGAGCCTTGCTGTAAATGCATGAACGGGATTGGTTGGGGAAAGGTTTGTTGACTATGTTGCATGGTCTTTGCACAATTTTCTTGTGATTGGTCAAAGCAAGGGGCCTTGCCCGAATTGTTGATGTTACCTGGATAAATGTTTCTTTACTTAGGGGAACTGTCTTCCATTAGGAACTTTATGTAGAAACAATGTAATGGGGTATTTTGTGATTGGGTTAGGGAACTGTCAATCACATGTATTGTATGATCTTTATTTATCATTGGTTTGGAGGGGTTATCCCTGCCCACCCACATGTATTTTGCGCCACGGGTCGGATACTGTATATAAGAAGGGACACCACATGAGTCTGTGTCGATATTCTGGGATAACACTTGGGGCCAAAGATCCTATAGCAAGCAGGATAGATCACTCAACGAAAAAGACGTAGTACGGTCATGGGCAGATTCATGGGTAATTTAAGGCCCCATTTCCGTAACCGGCTTCCGTCTCCGTACCAAAGATCCCATAGGATAATAGTGCGGAGACGGAAGCCGGTTACGGAAATATCCTCGTAAAAATAAAAGTTATTTGGGAAAAATCTTCTCCTCATTTTCAGAATTATAATTTATTAACAGAAACTGTTCCCCCACAATGCTGATTACACTGCGGGTCGGGTTGGGTCGGGTCGGGTGGGGTTACTGAAATGGATGAAAAATCGGCCCACGTTCAGCTCGGTTGCGTACTACATTTCAGTCCATTGCATTTAGAAGGAGTGGTCTATCTTTGCTTGGGACCGTGCTAACTTGCTGGAGGTGTCTATTCGCACGAGGCTGAAGGGCTTGGACGAGTAGAGATAAGGATCGGACCCGCGGTGTTGGTTAGGTATCGTATAGGAAGTGTGTTCGTGTTTGAGAACAAAGAAGTTGAGTTGATCCAGTGCTTGACTCAGTGTTTTACTGAACCAGACTAACGGGGTGAGATTAGAATCAGAATTACAGCAGCACAATATAGTGTTACAGCTACAGAGAAAGTGCAGGTTAAATAAAAGTGCAGGGGTCCCATTGAGGTAGAATGGAAGATCTGGAATTCATACGAGAGGTCCATTCAAGAGTCTGACAACAGCAGGGAAGAAGCTGTTCTTGAATCTGGTGGAAGGTGCTTTCAAGCTTTAGCATCTGCCCAACAGGAGAGGGAATAATGAGCGGGGTGTGAATGGTCTTTGGTGATGTCGGCTGCTTTCCCGAGGCAGTGTGAAGTACAGGTGGAGTCAATGATGGGAAGGATGATTTGTGTGGACTAGACTCTGTGCGATTTCTTATCTCGGGTATAGCAGTTGCCAAATGAAGCTGTGATACATCAGGTCAGGATGCTTCCTGTAGAAATTAGCTGTAGATGAGAGGTATTGATAATGGAAATATTCCCAAATCTACCTATTGAAACATAATACGGACATGCACGGGAATGATGCCACCCACTTGCGTGTCCTCTACAACATACTACAATTTAGTTACTATGCAACAAATAGCTGGAATAAACTTCCTGAAGATTTAAGACTTGCCCCAACTTTGACCACTTTTAAAACAAGATTGAAAACTTTGATGTTCACTTTAGCTTTCAGCTAAATCTTAACTACATTGCACTTTTAACTTTTGCACTTTTCTATAATGCATTTTTAACTTTGCTTTTATTTTCTTTTAATTCTTCTATTTTATTTCATTTTATTATTTCATTTTATTGTATGACATGTTTTTATGTGAAGCACTTTGAGTCTGCCTCGTGTATGAAATGTGCTATATAAATAAAGTTGCCTTGCCTTGCCATACTCATGTCTTGTGCATTCACATCCAACATTGTTGACACAGATGACAATGGGCTCAGCACCGATGCTGGAGGCTCACAGTAATCACAGGCCTCCAGTCTGAAAAACATCCCTCCACCACCCTCTGCTTCCTTCCATAAAATTAATTCTGTCTCCAGTCTAGTTCTCCCTGATCCCAGACCTCTAACCTCCCAGAGCAGCCCACCATGTGGAACCTTATCAATTCCCTTGCTCGTCTCTGTATCTGATGTTAAATAGTGATTTGAGAAGCAAACGCCAGTCATCCTGTAGATGACATAAGACACACACACACACACACATTACAAAGTGGCGCAGGTACCTGTATGGTGATGATGGGCTCCAGCTTTGTGTAGGTGACCTTGACGGCCTTTGCTGCTCTCTGGGCATGAGCTTCTGTATCGGCAACGACTGCCCCAATGATGTGACCCACATACGTGACCTGTACAGACACAACATCCTGGTTACAGAGTGCACACACGGACACATACACACACACACGGATACACACACACACACACGGACACACACACACATGGACACATACACACGGACACACACACACACATACACACGCACACGCACACATGGGGACACACACACACGGGCACACACACACGGACACACACACACACAGGCACACACACACACGGACACACACACACAGGGACACACACACACACACACACACACACACACACACACGGACACACACACACACACACACACACACACACGGACACACACACACACACACACACACACGGGATACACACACACACACACACGGGACACACACACACACACACACACACACACACACACACACACACACGGACACACACACACACGGACACACACACACGGACACACACACACACACACACACACACACACGGGGACACACACACACGGACACACACACACACATACACACACACACACACGGACACACACACATACACACACACACACATGTGCATACATACACACACACACGCACACACACATACACACACACACACACACACGGACACACACACACGCACACACACACACGGACACACACACACACACACACACACACACACACACACACACACACACACACACACACACACACACACACACACACACAGACATGGACACACATACACATATCCACACACACACACGACACGGACACACACACACACACACACAGGGTGGGGGGAGACACAGTGGGACAGAGGGGTGGGGGAGGAGAGGGTGGACACAGATATCCACATATCCACACACACACACATACACGAACGGGAGACACACACACATAGGGGAGAGTGCGGGGGGGGGGGAGAGGGTGGGTGGGTGAGGGGGAGGGTGGGGGGGGGGGAGAGGGGGGGGAGGGGGGGGGGGAGGGGGGGGGAGGAGGGAGAGGGGGTGGGAGGGAAGTGGAGGGGGTGGGGAGAGGGAGGGGGAGAGGGTGGGGGAGGGGGAGGGAGATGGGTGGGGGAGGAGAGGGTAGAGGGTGGGGGGAGAGGGTGGGGGAGAGGGTGAGGGAGAGGGTGAGGGTGAGGGTGAGGGGGAGGGTGAGGGGGAGGGTGAGGGGGGGAGGGTTAGGGTTAGGGGAAGGGTGAGGGTGAGGGAGAGGGTGAGGGTGAGGGTGAGGTGGAGGGTCAGGGTGAGGGGCAGGGTGCGGGTGAGGGGCAGGGGTGGGGAGAGGGTGAGGGGGAGGGGGGGGGAGGGAGGGTGGGGGAGAGGGTGAGGGGGAGAGAGTGAGGGGGTGAGTGAGAGGGAGGGTGAGGGGGAGAGTGATGAGAGGGGGGGTGACGGGGAGATGAGATGGGGGAGGGGTGAGGGGGATAGTGGGGGGGGGGGGGGGTAGATGGTGGGGTCGGATGATGTGGGGGTAGTGTGGGGAGATGATGGGATAGAGGTGGATGACCCTCAGTGCTTCAATGAGCAGGGATCTTTTTGATTTTTTATTTCAAAATATATTTTATTTGAGGAATAAATATATCCAATACATGATCCTTACAAGACTCCGTCCAACATTCTCGGAGGCTATACATACATCCAATACTGTTTACACAAATTACACAAAGTTATCTCCCACAGTTGCCTCCCATGTGGCCCACTGGCGTGGAATCCCTTCCCTTATTGTTTTTTTTGAGGAGCGTCTCCACCACACCCTGCCACCCAAGGCGGGGAGATGATGGGACAGAAGTGGATGACCCTCAGTGCTTCAGTGGGCACCCAGCGTGTGATATTCAAGGGAGGTCCCGTGCTACAGGAATGGAGCTTGTCTCCGACACGGGTGAACACTCACCACACCATCAGCAAACACCGTCTCGTCCATTGCGATGTGTCCCGTCACGTTGCTTCCTGGGATGTCCTTGGCGGTGAGGAAGCAGGTGACTCCAGCCATCTGCAGAGCTTGACTGCTGTCAATGGAACTGCAGAGTGGAGAGGTGGAGATGAGAACAAGAGACACACAGTGCTGAAGTAACAGTATGTTAATGCTTTGGTGCACCAGCAATAAGGAGGCCAATGTGCAAATAGGTTTAGAGTAAAGAATGGAGCTGTCTTGTTTCAATTCTGGATCAATGCTCCAATTGTCCTTTATTGTCTCATGTATCTAGATACAATGAAATCCTTTACTCTGCACACAGTTCAGTAGCAACATCCTAGACATGAACACAATCAGAATCAAGTGTCACGATTGTAGTGTAAGGTGTGTAGATTACACAAACAGGCTGGCACGGTGGTGCAGCAGTAGAGTTGCTGCCTCACAGCGACAGAGACCCAGGTTCCATTCCGACTACGGGTGCTGTCTGTGCGGAGTTTGTACGTTCTCCCTATGACCGCATGGGATTTGCCCGGGCACTCCGGTTTCCTCCCACACTCCAAAGACGTACAGGCTTGCAGGTTAATTGCTTTCTACAAATCGTGAAGTGTCCCTCAGGTGTAGAATAGTGCTAGTGTACGGGGCGATCGCTGGTTGGCACGGTCTCGATGGGCCGAAGGACCTATTTCCATGCTGTATCTCTAAAGTCTAAAGTGTTACCACGTTTCTGGTGCCATATTGTAGCTCAAGTTTCGTTGATAAAAGGAACGTTTATCTTTTACAGCTTTGATGAGACTAAATCTGGTCTATCACAAGGAAGGGTACGTGTGTTAGAGGGCGTGGGAAACGTTCACCCGACATGCCTGGGATGCTCGGCACAGGGGGGTTTGTCATTTGGCGTGGGATTGAAGAGATTGAGCCTTACCTCTCTGGTCTGGAATTTAGGAAACTGAGATGTGGTCTCAATGAAACGTAGAGGGCTTGTCAGAGATGATGTCCCCTACGAGGCTTGTCAGAGATGATGTCCCCTGGCAGAGGTATGTAGAACCACGGACCAAGTGCTGGAGTAACCCAGTGGGTCAGGCAGCATCTCTGGAGAACATGGATAGGTGACGTTTCAGGTCGAGACCTTTCTGGTAGGCAGATGGGTCTGGAAGAGACCCCAGAAGGATCGTGACCTGAAACGTCACCTATCCATGTTCTCCACAGATGCTGCCTGACCCGCTGGGTTACTCCAGCACTTTGAGTCCTTTTGTCTTTTATCCAGCATCTGCAGTTCCTTGTTCCTGCACTCACCATCTTGTAACAAGGGCCATTTGGGAGAGACATGGGAAAAGACGTCTCACATCGGGAACGGGGAAGGGGAGATTTCTGGGAAGCAATGGCAGGATTGTTGGAGGTAGACGATCAGCTGTGAATAATGCAGAAGGCAAACAGGGGCCCAATGGCCAATTCCTGCCTCCATATCTGTGGGTCCTGATGTTTAATGCTGCATGGTATAGTTCTGTATGTCTGAACCTGCTATATAACCACAGTTGTCAAATCCCATGCTGATTGAAGCGTGTGATGTACGTGTAACACGCGTGCTCTGTGGCATGTTGTCCATCGCCTGTGTGACTAGCACAGGAGCAGAAGCAGGAGTTACCTGATCTGGGCGTGAGCTTCCGTGCTGGTCACCAGAGCCAGGTACAGCTCCCTCTCCAGGCGTGGCAGGTCATCGCAGTAAATAGCCTCCCCCGTGGCTTGCTGGAAGCTGGACAAATGCGGCAGAGGCTGGCCAACCATGTCCGAGGAGAGCTGGTCAGGAGGCGCTCCCTGTGGAATAACATCGAGAGCCCAGCTGGGAGATGGGACGGGCAGGATGCAGGGAAGCTGATGCCAAGGACCGAATGGCCTACTCCTGCACCTATTGTCTATTGTCTATTGTCAACCTGGCCCAGGCCTTCTACCGCTGCACCATCGAGAGCATCCTTACTAACTGTATCACAGTATGGTATGGCAACTGCTCTGTCTCCGACCGGAAGGCACTGCAGAGGGTGGCGAAAACTGCCCAACGCATCACCGGTTCCTCGCTCCCCTCCATTGAGTCTGTCCAAAGCAAGCGTTGTCTGCGAAGGGCGCTCAGCATTGCCAAGGACTGCTCTCACCCCAACCATGGACTGTTTACCCTCCTACCATCCGGGAGGCGCTACAGGTCTCTCCGTTGCTGGACCAGCAGGTCCAGGAACAGCTTCTTCCCTGCGGCTGTCACTCTACTCAACAATGTACCTCGGTGACTGCCAATCACCCCCCCCCCCCCCCGGACACTCCTCCCACAGGAAAAACACTATGTCTGTATACATGTAAATAGATTTATTTATTGAAATCATATTCTATGTCGCTCTTCCAGGGAGATGCTAACTGCATTTCGTTGTCTCTGTACTGTACACTGACAATGACAAATAAAGTTGAATCTGAATGGTCTCTCCCACCGGCCAGTGGATCCTCACAACATGGCAGCTCAGTCGGAGACCGACAGCCAATGCTAGACCTTTGAGAAAACCAACTTGGTCCAACCCCAGCTATTTTCCAATGCCCATGAAAATCCCTTTGGAGTTCAAATCCAAGTGCCTTTTGAAAATGCCCATGCTGTGTGTTTCCTGCATCCATTCTCTGAGGTTCTGGGATCTCAACTTTCCTCCACCTAAGGTTAATTCACCCCATTTCCCCCAAACCTGGAGGCTGTTCCCATCTATCCCGATCAACCTATCAAGCCCTCACTCACGCAACATCTCTATTATTTGTCACTTTGACCAACTCCGCTCCAAGGAGTGGAATTCCATCTTCACATATAAGATTGCTAAGGGTTTGGACACGCTGGAGGCAGGAAACATGGTCCCGATGTTGGGGGAGCAGAACCAGGGGCCACAGTTTAAGAATAAGGGGTAAGCCATTTAGAACAGAGTCGAGGAAACACAGAGAGTTGTGAGTGTGTGGAATTCTCTGCCTCAGAGGGCGGTGGAGGCAGGTTCTCGGGATGCTTTCAAGAGAGAGCTGGATAGGGCTCTTAAAGATAGCGGTGTCAGGGGATATGGGGAGAAGGCAGGAACGGGGTAATGATTGTAGATGATCAGCCATGAATGGCATTGAATGGCAATGCTGGCTCGAAGGGCCGAATGGCCTACTCCTGCTCCTATTGTCTGTCTATTGTCTACCTTGCCCAGGTCTTGGTGCCCAGCATCAGTTGGTTGACCAAGGGTGAAGGGTGTCCTTCAAGCAGAGAGTGGCCAGACTGGGCCAGAGTTCAGGAAGGTGGGACAACCTCAGGGATGCAAGGTGGGCATCTGGGAATGGTTGAACATTGAACCGTGGGATCCACTAACCTGGAACAGTTGCACAGACGAGGGGGGGTCCTTGTGGAATAACTCGGTGGCACTGACGTATTCCGGTAAGACGGGTTCAACTTGAAAAGCCTAGGGATAGAGAGAGGGATTAGTGTGGGGCAGAGAATCTCAATCAGTGAATATAATGTACAAACTTCACACACACCAGCGGGGCAGCAAGCAATGCTCAGAGTGCGAGGCCTGTCAGATGCTCTGACTTTAGCTCCGTCTTGAGATACAGCGTGGATTCAGGCCCTTCGGCCCATCGAGACCACACCGACCAACGATCTCCGCGCATTAACGCTACCCTACGCACACTAGGGACAATTTGTACACTTATACCAAGCTAATTAACCTACAAACCTGCGTGTCTTTGGAGTGTGAGAGGAAGCCGAAGATCTCGGAGAAAATCCACGCAGGTCACGGGAAGAACGTACAAACTCCGTACAGACAGCACCCGCATTCGGGATCGAACCCGGATCTCAGGCTCTGCAAGCGCTGTAAGGAAGCAACTCTACCGCTGTGCCACCGTGCCACCCCTTGTTAAGGGACGACACTGGCGGCAGGTAGTGCAGCTGCCTCACAGCTCCAGAGACCCGGGTTACATCCTGACCTCTGGCGCTGTCCGTGCGGAGATTCCACCTTCTCCCGATGACTGTATGGATTTCCTCCGGGTGCTCCGATTTCCTCCGACGCCACAAAGGCTGGGCAGGTCAATATGTTGCTGCAAATGACCCTTGTGGAGGTGGAGCTGGAGGCAGACAGGGAGTGGGGGGGATGAATGGACATGTCGACCAGGGGAGGTTGCAGGGAAATAGAGAAGGGAATGGGAATGCTCTGAGAGTCAGCAGAGACCTGAGAGGCTGAATGGCCTTCTGTGGTATTGGGAAATATGATAATATGTCACCATGGATCTACCTTCAATAAACTTGAGCAGAACTGAATGGCAGGACAATTGACGGGAACAGCCTCATATCTGTACAACTGGACTGGGGAGAGAGAGAGACGGGAGAGAGAACAGGTTTGTTTTCGGTGTCAGAGGAGCTGGAGGCTGGGCGGAATAATTCTCCTGGGTACCACCCAGCTCTCCCACACTTTCTGGACAAGAGCAAGCTCACCAGCTTTCACTGCTCAGCCTCCAACCCTTTTCCTTTCCTGAGTTCCTCTCCACATCATAAATTCACAACTCACCCAGATAGTTGTGAATTTATGGAATTCCCTGCCACAGAGGGCAGTAGAGGCCAAGTCACTGGATGGATTTCAGAGAGAGTTAGATAGAGCTCTAGGGGCTCGTGGAGTCAAGGGATATGGGGAGAAGGCAGGCATGGGTTATTGATAGGGGACGATCAGCCATGATCACAATGAATGGCGGTGCTGGCTCGAAGGGCCGAATGGCCTTCTCCTGCACCTATTTTCTATGTTTCTATGATTCTATGTCACCCATGTACATGTTTATATCTGATGTGAGTCTAACACACCCGACCTTTCACTGGGGCAGTGAGCCCTCTGGTATCAACTCAGAAACATTATGTTGTCCCTTCCCCAGAGCAAGGCCGGCAGGGTGGTGCAACGGTAGAGTTGCTGCCTCACAGCGCCAGAGTCCCGGGTTCCAACCTGACTACGGTTGCTGTCTGTACGGAGTTTGTACGTTCTCCCCGTGACCTGTGTGGGTTTTCTCCGGGTGCTCCGGTTTCCTCCCACACTCCAAAGACGTACAGGTTCGTGGGTTAATAGGCTTCGGTAAAATTGTAAATCGTCCCTAGTGTGTGTAGGATAGAGTTAGTGCACGGGGATCGCTGGTCGGCACAGACTCGGTGGGTCGAAGGGCAGTTTCGGCGCTGTATCTCTAAACTAAACCAAGCAATTTGCTGGACATCACAGCAAACAGACCCACGTTCATGAACCCGTCAGTAAACAGTGAGTGAATGACAAACAAGCGCTGACTATTGACAGTATTTTGTGTTTCACGTCGATCTCTGACCCCTAGTGTAAACGGTTCAGAGCAAAGACCTGTAAGTGAGTAGGGCAATGCTCATTCACAGAAACCACCCTCTACTACCCTCTCCACACTGCCCTCTGTTGGAGAACCCACCCTGGGACTATCTGGTGTAGCTGCTGCAGTTTTATTGATGGGTTCAATGCCCTTCATGAACATGTTTCATAAAGTGTGTGGGAAGGAACTGCAGATGCTGGTTTACACCGAAGATAGACACAAAATGCTGGAGTAACACAACGGGCCAGGCAGCATCTCTGGAGAGGTTTCGCGTCAAGTCAAGTCAAGTCAAGTTTATTTGTCACATACACATACGAGATGTGCAGTGAAATGAAAGTGGCAATGCTCGCGGAACAACAAAACAACCAAACAAATTATAAACACAATCATAACACATATTATTTTACATAGCGTCGAGACCCTTCTACAGGCTGAAGAAACGTTTCGATCCAAAACGTCACCCGTTCCATTTCTCCAGAGATGCTGCCCGTCCCGCTGAATTACTTCAGCAGTTTGTGTTTATTTTTGACAAAGACTGTTGAGAAAATAAGCATTGCTCTTCGAAGAGGCAGTTTGCATCTGTCAATCCTGCCCTTCCTCCAATTGGTGAGTTAGTATAGAGGTACAACACAGAAACAGGCCCTTCGGCCCACCATTGATCACCCGTTCACAGTAGTTCCATGTTATCCCACTTTCTCATCAACTGCCTACACACAAGGGGGCAATTTACAGAGGGCCAGTTACCTTACAAACCCGCACGTCTTTGGGATGTGGGTGGAAACCGGAGCACCCGGAGGAAACCCACACAGTCCCAGGGACAACGTGCAAACTCCGCACACAGACAGCACCCGAGGTCAAGATCAAACCCGTGTCTCTGGCTCTGTGAGGCAGCAGCTCTACTCGCTGCGCCACTGTGCCGCCCCTAAGATGCTGAACACTTGGAGCACTTTCTGAGCTCAATGGTCGACCATCACCAGTGAGCAGATTCACGGTTCACTCTGATGGAGATGCCACGCACGGCTTGTGACCCCCCCCAGAGGGGGGACTGTGACCGTTGAGATGGGCCACGTGTCGGGGTCGGATGTGCCACGGGTACGTACCTCCTGGAAGTCTTGTCCCAGTTTCTGGAGGACGCTGAGGTAGAACTTGAAGAAGAAGCTGAGGCTGAGGGTCCGTCGGAACTGCACCATCCCACCGGGAGCAGAGGGAGAGAGTGCGAGCTCGGACACGAGCAGTGAGCAGCCGTCATGGAGAAGCTCGGCGTTCCACTGTCTAAACGGGAAGAGAGAAGGTTAGAGAATGGCCGTCATTATGGATCTCCACCCTTGACAACTGAACCATCCTACTGTATATGAACCATATTAGTCTGCATTTACCATATCTATCACCACACATATTATGCATGCTACACATTCCATATGCAGTCCGGTCCATAGCTTCATCCCTACCCCGGATTATTAATACAGCGTTTCACTATCTCACGGCCAGACTTTATGCTGGCCATGGAGGCAATAGCATGTAATGTTTCCTCCGCTTGTGCTACAAAAAAGACTTCTGTGTATGGGTCTCATCACACAACACCTACCACAACTAGAGAGCAGTGTTGAGCTTCTATGTAGCAATGTTACAAAATTTTGAGATTTAAAAAATCAAGTCTGTAATTTATCCCATCAGATAAAGCATAAAAATAAGTTTAATTTGACACCTAATTCACTTTCATATCTCAAGTATTTAAAAAGTTATGGCCATTTTCATACTCGGAAATTAGCATCTTGCTCCCTATTGATTTTCTATGGACATAACAAAAAAGCTGTGATCGTGTGCAGTCAAAAGCCCATAACCTTCTTAAAAATTAAGAGAACTGAATGAAATTTTCAGTTATCGTAGATTGAACCATTCTGAAACAAATACAAAATAATCTTACTTGGATGACCTGAAATTAAAGCATATAATTAGTTAGTTACCCAAGTGTAGCTAATTTCAAACCTCAATTACTAGATCTAAACATCTATCCATTTCTTAATAAATGATTAACATTTTTAAATAGCCTAAGTGTCCAAATAATATTCATAAATAATTCACAATAAAACATGATTTTAAAATCTAATTTACATTAATTTACAGGCCAAATGGAAGGAATTTAGTGTTTAATTGCTGTAAATTAAAGTCAATTTAAATCAGCTTTCTAGTGGGTTCCTGTGAACGCGTTGGTTTAGAACGTTCACATTGCGGTAGATTTGTGCCCTCAAATGCCCAGAAAAATACTGCGGGATACAATGGGGCCAAAATGAGCTACTCGCAACATTAAACTTTGTATAAAGGGATCTTAAGAAGCCGTTTTTAATGTAAAAATAAACAGCCTACCTTCTGTTGTCTGCTCTATGCGACCCTGACTGCTGCCGGTGGTCGCGGATTTAGAGATTGATTTTTAAACTACTATAACTATTATACAAGGCCTTTAAAACTAATAATAGCTTTTGCGACGGGGTCTTCCAGCGATTTTTCGTTAATAATTAACTAGGCTGAACATCTTCGATTTGAACAGCCTAGAGAAAATCGCGTTTTAAACCCGCCGCCCTCTAAACGGCGCCAAAATCGCGCACACCCGCAGCGACAGATTTTCAGAGATGCTTCAGGTAGGCTTTGCAACATACCTATTCTATGCATCTCATTGGAGACCCACAAACTATCTTTGATCGGACATTACTGGCTTTCTCATGCACTAAAGGTTATTCCCTTAAGGGCCTGTCCCACCTGCATGCGACCTGCAAGCGGCAAGATCGACCAAACCGGGGGCTGCGCGGGGGTTGCACGGAGGTCGAGTGATCACTGTACAGGGCCGGTCCCACCAGCATGCGACTGCATGCAGCGAGCGCGACCAAACCGGGGCCGCGCAGGGGTCAAGTGAGTGACATGAAGTTCGAGCGAAGTCGCGGGAAGTTCGCACGTGATGTACAGCGTCAAGACACTGCATACGGCGTCGAGACGCTGCGCATGCCCGTCAAGGCAGCTGCGGGCCGGCAGGCCGTTGCCGCTCGGAATTATTGAACACTGTCAGTTTTTCGGAGCCCTGCGCGATGTCGGGACCAGCTCCGCACAACTCCATACAGCTCCGGCGATCGAAGTGGGACCGGCCCCGCGAGGCCGTACGGCTCAAGCGACCACGTTAGGTCGCGCTTGCCGCATGCAGGCGCACGCTCGTGGGACAGGCCCTTTACCATCTATCTATACAAAGTTAATCGGTCGATTGTAATCATGTATTGTCATTCCACTGACTGGTTAACACGTAACAAAAGCTTTTCACTGTACCTCGTGACAATAAACAAAACTGAAACTGTTTAGTTTAGTTTAACGATACAGTGCAGAAACAGGCCCTTCGGCCCACCGAGTCCGTGCCGACCAGCGATCCCCGCACACTAACACTATACTACACACACTAGGGACAATTTACAATTGTACCAAGCTAATGAACCTACAAATGTTATTCACATTATTCCCTTTATCATGTATCTGTACACTATATGGCTCGATTGTAATCATGTATTGTCTGGTTAGCACATAACACAATCTTTTCACTGTACCTCGGTACACGTGGCAAGTCAGCTTGTCTCTTATGTGTCCCGTAGCTCTGCTCTCGCTCCCCCTCCCCCCAGACGTAACAAGGACAGAGTTACCCTTGTCCTCACCCTTCACCCCATCACGCTCTGCATCCAACACATCATCGCCCCACACTTCCACCACCTCCAATGTGATCCCATCACTAATCACGTCGCCCCATCACCACCCCTTTCCACCTTGTTCCACAAACTAGAGGAGCAGCAACTCCTACTCCACTTGGGTAGCTGACAACCCAGCCGGCTGTGTGAACGTTGCACTCTCCAATGGGAGGGACTTTCATTAGTTTGGTCAGTTGATTAGTACAGGTGTCAGGGGTTATGGGGAGAAGGAAGGGAAATGGGGTTAGGAGGGAGAGATAGATCGGCCATGATTGAATGGTGGAGTAGACCTGATGGGCCGAGTGGCCTAATACGCCTACTCCTATTCCTTATGACCAACAGACACCTCTCTCCCCCTCATTCTGTGTCAGCTCTTGTGTTCTTGTGTTTCCACAGCTCAGAAGACATCTCCTGGGCTGTTTCCTGCGGCGTTCTTTGGTGTAGTCGGAATGCCGGACTCCGGCTGAGGCCTACCTGCCCAGAAGCTGCCGACAGGTCCTCTCTGCTGACACGGTTGTGGGCCCCATGCCTCCGTAGCTCAGCCCCATCTCCTCCACCACACAGCTGCCCTCCCTGAAGGCAACTCGCATCCCACCGTTCACTATGGCAATGTCATCCTCCCGACGCTGGGCCTGTTTGTACGCTGAGCAGTACTCACCCTGAATGAGAGGGGGGGTGAGGGATAGAGGGAGAGGGGGGAGAGAGAGAGAGAGGAGGGAAGAGGGAGAGAGAGGGAGAGGGAGAGGGAGAGGGAGAGAGAGGTGAGAGGGAGAGGGGGAGAGGGAGAGAGGGAGAGAGAGGGAGAGGGAGAGAGAGAGAGAGAGAGAGAGAGAGAGAGAGAGAGAGAGAGAGAGAGAGAGAGAGAGAGAGAGAGAGAGAGAGGAGAGGAGAGAGAGAGAGAGAGAGAGAGAGAGAGAGAGAGGGAGAGAGAGAGAGAGAGAGAGAGAGAGGGAGAGGGAGAGGGAGGGAGAGGGAGAGAGAGAGAGAGGAGAGGAGGGAGAGGGGGAGGGAGAGGGAGAGGAGAGGGAGAGAGAGGGAGAGAGAGAGAGGAAGAGAGGAGAGAGAGGAGAGGAGAGAAGGAGAGAGAGAGGAGAGGGAGAGAGGGAGAGAGGGAGGAGAGAGGAGAGAGGGAGAGAGGAGAGGGAGAGGGAGAGGAGGGAGAGGGAGGGGAGAGATAGGAGAGAGATAGGGAGAGAGGGGAGAGGAGGAGGGGAGGGGAGAGGGAGAGAGGGGGAGAGGGGGAGGGATGAGAGAGGGAGAGAGGGAGGTAGAGGGAGAGAGAGATATGTGGAGAGGGGAGGAGGGAGAGGGAGAGGGAGAGAAGAGAGAGCGGGAGAAGAGAGAGGAGAGAGAGAGGGAGAGAGAGAGAGGGGAGATGGAGGGGAGAGAGAGGGGGAGAGGATGAGAGAGAGAAGAGGGAAGGAGGGAGAGAGAGGAGGAGGGAGTAGAGAGAGGGGAGAGAGGGGGAGACACAGAAAGTCTAGGGGGCGCTCGTAGCGGTGGAGAGAGAGGGAGAGAGGGGAGAAGAGATAAAAGTCCCTAGAGGAGAGGGAGAGTGATAAGGGGAGAGGGACGGAGGGGAGAAGGGGGAGAGGAGGGGAGAGGGGGAGAGGGAGAGAGGAGGAGAGAGAGAGAGGGGGAGAGAGAGGAGAGGGGGAGAGGGAGAGGGAGAGAGGGGAGAGAGAGAGAGGAGAGAGGGAGAGAGAGAGAGAGAGGGGGAGATTGGGGAGGAGATAAGAGAGAGAAGAGACTGAGAGGGATCTGCTGGTGTACACAAGAGACTGCGTATGCTGGTGTACAAAGAAAATACACAATGTGCTGGGGTAACTGTGGGTCAGGCAGCATCTCTGCAGACCCTGGATAGGTGACCTTTCAGCTCGGGACCCTTCTTCAGGCTAATTGTAAAAGACCACCTCTTTTCCAGCCTTCTCCTGCCTATTACAATCTGTCTGAAGAAGCCTAAACCTAATATAACAACAAGGAACTGCAAATGCTGTTTAAAACCAAAGATAGACTCAAAGTGCTGGAGTAACTCAGCGGGTCGGGCAGCATCTCTGGAGACCGTGGATAGGAGACGTTTAGAGTCAGGAGCTTTCTTCAGACCTAAACCCAATAGAGATTTGGTCTGGTCTTGACTGAGTATCATCTGCAGATCTAGCTTAATCTAAACACAGCCAACTGACCCCGCACTCCAAGGTCAAAGTCTCCACACAGAGCAGGCCTGTGGGGTGTTGGGACCAGAGGTGTGTGTGTGTGTGGGAATAGGCTGTGGACAGCTGGGGAGGAAGGGAGGGGTCATTACTGCCAAGAATGTTCACACCACAGTCAGCCCGCATGGACACAGGCCACTCGGCCCATTCAATCCCTGTCCACATCCAGCATCCATCCATCCCCACTGTTACCCTTTTACACTCAAACCCACCAACCTCCACCAGATTCAACTCCATGACCACAGTTTACAGAGGCTAACGTGGACGTCTTTGGGAGACACAAGGAACTGCAGGTGCTGGTGCTGGTGTACAAAAAAATATACAAAGTGCTGGAGGAACTCAGCGGGTGAGGCAGCAACTCTGGAGGACATGGACTGGTGATATTTTAGGATCAAACCCTTCCTCAGACTTCATTGGCTTTGGGATGTGGGAGGAAACCGGAGCACCTGGAGGAAACCCTCCACGCGGTCACAGGGAGAACGTGCAAACTCCACACCAACAGCATCTGAGGTCAGGATTGTGAGCAGCCCTCCTTCAAGATGGCGCCCATTGTATTCAAGCATTTAAATCGCACCACTCTTATAAACCTCTACTCCAACAGTAGATGTACAGTCTGAAGAAGGGTCCCGTCCCGAAACGCCATCAATGCCTTCTATCCAGAGATGCTAGAGAAAAGGAATGGGCGACGTTTCGGGACGAGACCCTTCTTCAGACTGATCTCAGGGGAGGGGGCGGGACAGAGGTAGATAGGTAGTCGGAGAAGTAAGTCTGGTGGGAGAACTGGGAAGGGGGAGGGGATGGAGAGAGAAAGCGGGGGCTATCTGAAGGCTATATCTCCCACCCCCCCCTCCCTGAACGTACACCCCTCTGCTCACTCTGCGGCAACCCTGATTGGATAAAACATCGGATAGCCCTTGGTTTCTCTCTCCATCCCCTTCCCCTTCCCAGTTCTCCCACTAGTCTTACTGTCTCTAACTACATTCTACCTTTGTCCCGCCCCCTCCCCCGACATCAGTCTGAAGAAGGGTCTCGACCCGAAACGTCACCCATGCCCTCTATACCAGAGATGCTGCCTGTCCCGCTGAGTTACTCCAGCCTTTTGAGTCCATCTTACAGGAGACGTACACTGTGGACGCCTTGATTGTAATCATGTATTGCCTTTCTGATGACTGGTTAGCACGCAACAAAAAGCTTTTCACTGCATCTCGGTACATGTGACAAGAAACTAAACTAAGCTAGGATGAACTAAACTAAACTAAGCTGAACTAAATTAAACTAAGCTAAACTACCTGCTGCACCACTGTGCCACCCCTATACCAGGGCACTGATGTGGGCGGTTGAATAGCCGATGTCTCTGCCAGGAACTCATAGAAACATAGAAAATAGGTGCAGGAGTAGGCGATTCGGCCCTTCGAGCCTGCACCGCCATTCAATATGATCATGGCTGATCATCCAACTCAGCATCCTGTACCTGCCTTCTCTCCATACCCGCTGATTCCTTTAGTCACAAGGGCCACATCTAACTCCCTCTTAAATATAGCCAATGAACTGGCCTCAACTACCTTCTGTGGCAGAGAATTCCACAGATTCACCACTCTCTGTGTGAAAAATGTTTTTCTCATCTCGGTCCTAGAAGATTTCCCCCTTATCCTTAAACTGTGACCCCTTGTTCTGGACTTCCCCAACATTGGGAACAATCTTCCTGCATCTAGCCTGTCCAACCCCTTAAGAATTTTGTAGGTTTCTATAAGATCCCCCCGTGAGAATGCACAAACTCAGTGAGATTGTACATGTTACTTTGGGCCGAGAGAGGCCGCTCCTCACCTTCCTAGTGAAGGGGATCTCCACAGACAGCAGCACCTCCTGTGGCGATACGGCCGTCTTCCTGTAGCCGGTAAAGAAAGTTCCGTCCATCTTCATCACCCTGGTCGTCCCTGTGAACGGTGGTCAGAGAGGGGTTACCCAAGGTGGGGGGAGAATCGGCGCTGGAGCCTCTGGAAGCAGACTGGGTACAACCTACCTGAGGAGGCCAGGGTGAGGAGACATCCTGAGGCCACAAACAGAGGGTTGAGGTCCGAGATTGGGCTAGCCGTCATGATGTTCCCTCCAACAGCCTAGGAAGGTTCATGCAGACAATGAGTTTTGTTACTGCCACGTGCTCAGGGCTACCGGATGGATGTCAGTGAGCTTGGAAGAGCCCAGACAAGATTTACAATTATGTTTAGTTTAGTGCAGAGATATAGTGCGGAAACAGGATCCCGCACCGACCAGCGATCCCCGAACATTCGCGCAGGTCACGGGGAGAGTGCACAAACTCCGTACAGACAAGCACTCGTAGTCAGAATCGAACATCGGTCACTTTCGCTGGAAGCGCTGTAAGCCCTGTTAGGCGGCAACTCTACCGCTGCACCACCGTGCTGCCTGTTGTCAGGACTCAGTCAGAGTATTGAGTTGGAAGGTCATGTTGAAGTTGTATAAGACGTTGGTGAGGCCGCATTTAGACTATTGCGTTCAGTTCTGGGCACCATGTTATAGGAAAGATGTTGTAAATTTGGAAAGGGAGTTTAGAGAAGATTTACGAGGATGTTGCCAGGACTCGAGGACCTGAGCTACAGGGAGAGGTCGGACAGGCTAGAACTTTATTCCTTGGGAGCTCAGGAGGATGTGGCGATCTTATAGAGGTGTATAAAACCATGAAACAGGGAATAGATAGGATGACGGCACATAGTCTTTTATCCAGTCCAGGGGAGTCAAGAACCAGAGAGGGTGGAAATTGCAACCTTCACGTGGTCCGCCCTGTTTCGACTAATGCAATGAACTTGACGTGCACAAACAGAAGATCAAATAGAACAAGTTGTCCAACAACTTTAGGCTGTGCACGCCACACCAAAGAAGAAGAAGAAGAACCAGGGGATATAGTTTAAGGTGCGAGGGGAAAGATTTAACAGGAACCTGGGGAACAGCTATTTCATTCAGAGTGTGGTGGGTGTATGGAACGAGCTGCCAGAGGAGGTAGTTGAGGCAGGTACTATAACGACATTTGGACAGGTATATGGATAGGACAGGTTTAGAGGGATATGGGTCAAACCTGGGCAAATGGGATATGAAGATGGGGCATCTTAGCTGACATGGACGGGTTGGACCGAAGAGCCCGTTTCCGTGTTGAATGATCCGTTCATCTCCCCGTCCCCACTTGCTGCCTCCATTCCCACCGGCACCCCTGCCCCCTCCCCATCTCCTCACCGCTACATTGCGGATCTGTGGCCCGGCAAACCAGCGCAGCTGCTCCAACACGGCCCTGAAGATCTCCGTCCTGTATGCGGGGAGTCCGCGCGCCGCCTCCTTCAACACGTCCCCCACGTGGCTCAGGCTGCACGCTGCCCCGAACACGATCCCTGGGAAAACGCCAGAGGGGTGAACGCAGAGATAAGCCCCGGCATTCCCATCATAAACTCAGCACAGACACAGGCCCTTCGGCCCAACACCTCCATGCTGGCCCTTTTGCCCAGTGGTGCTCATTCCATTTGCCCCCACAAAGAGGTGAGGATGTGGAAAAGTCTGGCAAGTGATAGGTGGAGAGAAGTGAGGTGGGGGGGAGTTGATTGGTTAGTGATAGGTGGATACAGGAGAGGTGTGTGGGGGGTTAATGGGCAAGTGATAGGGATACAGGAGAGGTGTGTGGGGGGTTAATGGGCAAGTGATAGGTGGATACAGAGGCGTGGGGAGAGGGAGGGGAAGTTGATTAGCAGATGGGTGGAGTAAGTGACAAATGTTTGGTCCCCCTTACCAGCAAGGCCCGTGTCCCATTGTAGATGAGGAACAAGTGCCGGGGATAATTTCACCGTGGTTAGTGTGGAATCTACCCTCCCCACCAATACCTCACCGATCCAGGCGGAGGAGGGTTCTGCCCATGCCGGCGGCCTGCCCCTTGGCCGGGGGTACATCTGGGCCCGGGTTGGGTTAGAAAGGGACTACGTCCTGTCCATGGGCACCCTGGGGGATTTGTGGGGCCACTGGGCACCGCAGGGGGTTGAATGCATTCTCTGTGAGAATTGTAACATAGTTGTATTTTTATATGTTTAAATATGTTTATTTAGGACATATGTTTGTATTGTATTATGGTGGTGGGTTCCGGCTTGTTTTATTGTAGTGTAATATTATCTTTTAATAATTGAATACATTTTTTGATAAATTTAAAACAAAAACGTCACCGATGTATGGTGTACGGCAGGTGATAGAGGGCCTCACCCACCTGTATCCGTGTGTCGGGTGAAGTTCAGTTCTGGGATGTGAGCCGGGGCCAGAATCACCGGATACAACATGTTCTTCAGCTTCATCTCGATGCCTGTGGTGACGGCAGAGAGAGAGAGAGAGATGGTCAAAGTGTGCCCAGAGGGTGCCGTACCTGTACTGTCAATGCCACTCTCACCACCCATTCCCCATCCCTGGGTCACTCAATAGCTTTAGTTTCGTTTAGAGAGATACAGCGCGGAAACAGGCCCTTCAGCCCACCGAGTCCACACCGACCAGCGATCCCCGCACGCTAACACCATCCTACACACACTGGGAACAATTTACAATTTTAGCCAAGCCAATTAGCCTCCAAACCTGACGTCTTTGGAGTGTGGGAGGAAGCCAGAGATTCCGGAGAAAACCCACGCTGGTCATGGGGAGAGCGTACAAGCTCAGTACAGACAGCACCTGTAGTCAGGATGGAACCTTGGTCTCTGGCGCTGTGAGGCAGCAACTTTGCTGCTGCGCTACTGTGCCAATTGTTAATAAAGAAACTACTGAGCCCACCAGTCCTCAACTCTAACGACTCCTACAAACGTCTACAGCTGCACCGTAGTAAGCACACTGTCGTGTTGCATCACAGCCTGGTGTTTAGGGACAGCTCTGCCCAACACAGCAAGAAACTGCAGAGAGTTGTAGATGTAGCCCAGTCCGTCACACACACACAGACCAGACTCCCCACCATCGACTCCATCTACACTTCACGCTGCCTCGGGAAATCAGCCGACACAATCAAAGAAGAGGGGTATTGTTGGGAATTTTGAGAATTATAAGGAAGATGAGATTTTCAAAACAACAAGAAACGCAAGCTTAAAGTTAACTCTTGGGAAAGACAAAGATGGAAGGTTAGAGAGACATTGATTAATGGTTTATTTCAACTCCACAAGTAACTATTGTGTCATGAGGGTATAAACAATGTACAGTTGCGTTATCTTGTTGAAGCAGTTTGGGCTTGCTCACACTGTTTTCCAATGTACATCACTAAGGTCTTTTAGTAAACCGACTTGTTCGATAGACTCACCACTGATCCACAAGCTGTTTTATTTTGTGTCTGGGCCTATCTGAGTAAAGTCAGATATGGAGTACCAGTATAGTTACAAAATTCCCTCCTCCAAGGGGCAAGGTCCACACTGCCTGCAACTTACCCACTTCCGTGTTGCCAACAACCAGCCTGGCCTCAGGGTGTTTGGTCTTCAGGGCCAGCAGCTCCTCCAGGGTTGTGGGCTGAATCCAGGTGACCCTCTCTCCTCTGAAGACCAACGTACTCCGAGGAGATTCACAAAGTGCCTGAGAAACACAAGGGTGAGATGCGGAGCCAGCAGGTCTGAGTTTGCTCGCTTTCTACAAAGGCTAACCTCTCATGGAGTTTGAAACAAGCTGTGATAACAATGAGGTTTAGTTTAGTTTACAGATACATTGTGGAAACAAGTCCTTTGGCCCACCGAGTCCAAGCCGACCAACAATCACCCCGGTCATTAATTCTACCCTACACTCTAGTGCCAATTTACAGAAGGCAATTAACCTACAAGCTAGCACTTCTTGGGAGGAAACCGGAGCACCCGGAGAAAATAGTGATAGGGGGCACGTACAAACGCAACACAGACAGCACCCATCGTCAGGATTGAACCTAGGTTTCTGTCACTATGAGGCATCAACGCAACCACTGTGCCATCGTGCTGCCTGAGGTGCGAGTTGGTTGGGAGCCAGTGTAGCTCAATAGATGGGGACACAGGACTTGGTGTGAACTAGGACAGGCAGCAGAGTGGTGGATGAGCTTAAAGACCAGAACATGATGTGGAGACCATCTGCCCAATGCTTCCCAAACGGGGGGGGGGGTCACCCAGAACAGAACGCAAGGCAAGGCAGGGCACACGATTTGAGGAGCTTTGGCCAAATATCCTTCCCCGTGTGAGTGAGTGAGAAGATTGACTTGTGGGGCAGCACGGTGGCGCAGCTGGTAGTGCTGCTGCCTCACAGAGCCAGGGATCCAGGTTCGACCCTGACCCTGGGTGCTGTCCGAGCGTGGTGTTCAAACATTCTCTCTGACCACATGGGTTTTCCCCGGGTGCTCCGGTTTCCTCCCACATCCCAAAGACGTACGGGTTTGTAGGTTAATTGGCCTCTGTAAAATTGCCCCCAGTGTGCAAGGAATGGGCGTGAACATAGGATAACATAGAACTAGTGTGGAAAGGTGATGCATGGCCGGTGTGGACTCAGTGGGCTGAAGAGCCTGTGGAGTCTTTGCTTTCATACAAACAAAACTAAACAGATTAAGATGGGTGTCAGCGGTTATGGGGAGAAGGCAAGAGAATTGGATTCAGTAGATGAGAAAGAGCAGCCATGATTGAACGGCGGAGTAGACTTGATGGGCCGAATGGCCTAATTCTACTCCTGTCACTTATATGAATTTGATCTTATGAACCTGCACCTACCAGTTGCGGGGGGAAGATGGGCTCCTGAGTGGGATCCAGAGGCAGGAACTCGGACGATTCGAAGAGTTTGGGTGATTTCTGCGAGAGGGGAGAGAAAGTGTGTTAAACAAAGCAGCAAATGTCTGAAGACGGTCAGAACCTTTCCCCAGGATGGAGAAATCAAATTATACAGGGCACAGCTTTATGCTGAGGAGGGGTCAGGTTCAAGCTAGTGTGCAAGGCAGTATTTTCACACAGAATGGTGGTGGGTTGCTGGAACGTGTTGCCAGAGGTGGTGGTGGAGGCAGATACGATAGTCGGGCGTAAGAGGCTCTTAGACATGCAGGAATGGAGGGATATGGATTAGGTGCAGGCAGTTACGAGATGGTTTTGGTATCATGGTCGGCACCTGTCGGCATATGGAAGGGCCTGTTCTTGTGCTGTCCTGTTCAAGGTTCTATCAGACACAAAGGACTGCAGATTAGATAGAGCTCTAGGGGCTAGTGGAATCAAGGGATATGGGGAGAAGGCAGGCACGGGGCTATTGATTGGGGACAAGCAGCCATGATCACAATGAATGGCGGTGCTGGCTCGAAGGGCCGAATGGCCTCCCCCTGCACCTATTTTCTATGTTTCTATGTTTCTAGACGCTGGAATATGGAGAAAAACACAAAGTGCTGGAGGAACTCAGCGGGTCAGGCAGCATCTGTGGAGGGAATGGACAGAAGATATTTTGGGTCAGGACCCTTCTGCAGGAAATGTTGAACACTCGGCCATCCAGGCAGTGGCAGTGAAGACTTTCAGCATGAAAGGTCCATTGAAGGTGGAAGTAGATGAATATTTGAACAAGTGTGGAATTGAGGGTGTTGAAGACTGGGACAGGAGAGGAATGGAGGCCATCAATGGTCAGACAAGATGATATTGAAAGACAGGGACTCTCATCTGCTCCTATTCTCTTGTGTCTCCCAACATAAATATTCACTGTTTCTTTCCTCGGTCTTGATTGATAATATTACCTGATTTGATTAGATAGCACGCAAATAAAAGCTTTTCACTGTCCTTCAGTACATGAGACAACAATAAACCCTCATGTACACACACACACACACATACACACACATACACACACACACACATATATATACACACACACATACACACACACATATACACACACATACACACACACACACACACACACACACACACACACACACACACACACACACACACACACACACACACACACACACACACACACACACACACACACACACACACACACACACACACACACACACACACACACACACACACAAATACACACACACACACACATATATATACACACACACACACACTCACACACACACACACACACACACACACACACACACACATACACACATACACACACACACACACACACACACACACACACACACACATACACGCACACACATACACACACACACACACACACACACAAACACAGACACACACACACACACACACTCTCTCACTCACACACACTCACACACATTTCTCTCTCTCTCCATCTATCTATTTCTCCCCCCTCCTTTTGTCTCTTTGTCTGTCCTTTCTGTCTCTTTTCTGTTTTTCTCTCCTTCCCCTCCATTCTCTGCCTGTCTCTTTATCTCTCTCTCCCTTTCCCCCTCTCTTTCACCCTCTCTCCCTCCTCTTTCATCCTCTCTCTCTCTCTCATCCTCTCTTCCTCTCTCCCTCTCTCTCTTTCTCTCCTGTCTCCCCCTCCCTCGCCCCCTCCCTCTCCCTCCCCCTTGCAATGGTGTGCAGGTGCCATGCATGGAAGGAGCCATGCACAGCTTCATGCGGGTGTGTGCAGGACTGTCAATGCGCCCATGCGGATGTGGCGATGGTGATGCAGGACGTGCTGCAACAGTTCCTCACCTGTTCCTTGCAGCATCTCCCGCTGACACCAGCTCCTCCACAGCAGCTCGATGACTACACGGGAAAATCAAACATGTCTTTAACCATATAACCATATAACCATATAACAATTACAGCACGGAAACAGGCCATCTCGGCCCTACAAGTCCATGCCAAACAACTGGTCCCAACAGTTAGTTTTATAAAGCAGCCATGAACCTTGCTCTGTGTTCAGGAAGGAACTGTAAAAAATGCTGGTTTAATACCAAAGATAGACACAAAATGCTGGAGTAACTCTTACGAACTTCACTCTATGTTCTATGTAGTTTATGATTGATTGAAAGATGCAGCACAGAAACAGGCCCTTGGGCCCATACGTTCACACTGGTTTCTATGTGATCCCAGTTTCTCATCCACTCCCTACACACTAGGAGCAATTAACTTACAAACCCGCAAGTCTTTGGGATGTGGGAGGAAACCGGAGCACCCGGAGGAAAACCTCGCGGTCACAGGGAGAACGTGCAAACTCCACACACACAGACAGCACCGGAGGTCAGGATCAAACCCGGGTCTCTGGCGCTGTGAGGCAGCGGCTCTACCCGCTGCACCACTGTGCCGCCAGCTCTAAGTTTGTTTCCTCTCCCGCACTGATGCCACCTAACACCTCTGCCACCCTGATGAATGAATGTGTCACTGCCCCTCTATCACCACTGGCCTTCTATCACCAGGACCACAGGGATGGGAGTCACCCCCTCACTAGTGGGCAATAAATGCCTCTCCTGCCTCCCACCCCATGCCCTCCATGACAGGAAACTGCCCATTGGTCTTTGCAACAGGGATTTGGTGAGGAAATATGGACCGGTCTGTGAAACCATCCGTAGATGGACACAAAATGCTGGAGTAACTCAGCGGGATAGGCGGCATCTCAGGAGAGAAGCAATGGGTGACGCTTCAGGTCGAGACCCTTCTTCAGACTGAGAGTGTTCTGTGGACTACAGTGTGACTACAGGCTGGTTACCTGGCTCCAGCTGTTGGTGTTTCTTACCTGGGCAAAGGTGCGGTATCCCTCCACGATGGGTCGGTAGCCCGTGCAGCGACACAGGTTTCCTGCAAGGCCAAGACACAAGAGACAGTGGGGAACAGGCTCTGTACCGGGAATACAGGGGGGAACAGTGCGGGGCGGACACTGGGAATCCAGCACTCCAACGACACTTGGTTTCAGGCGTGGGGCCCACAACATTGTACACACGGGTCACTCAGCTGTATTGTTGCTTCTGCTTCTCCCCGCAGATGCTGCCTGACCTGCTGAGTGTTTTCAAAATTCTCCCATTCTGTGGAAAATACCCAGCTGTAGGCTGAGAGGAGATTTAAATGAGGTGAGAGAGACAGACATGCACACGCACACACACGCATGCACACGCACACACACGTACACACGCACATACACGCATACACACGCACACAAATGAATATGCATGCATGCGCACGCTCACATACACATGCACACACACGCATGCACGCACGCACATGCACATACACGCGCATGCATGCGCACGCACACTCACGCACACTCACACACACGCACCCACTCACACACTCACAAACCAACACTCACACATTCACACACTCACACATTCACACTCACACACACACCCACACACTCACGCACACACACGTATACACACACCCACAAGCACACACATACGCGCGCACACACACAAACATGCACACATGTACACACATGCACACACACACACACACACACACACACACACAAACACACACGCACAACATGCACACATGCACACACGCAAGGAACTGCAGGTGCTGGAAGATCGAAGGTGGACAAAAAGTGCTGGAGGAACTCAGCGGGTCAGGCAGCATCTGTGGAGGGAATGGACAGGCGATGTTTTGGATCGGGTCCCATTATTTAGAGAGAGAGAGAGATGAGAGATGGATGGCAAGAACGTATAAGAACGGGGTCAAATCTATCGGACATTTAAATCAGTGGAAGGGTTTTGAGGAAAATGGCAGAATGGTGTGGAGCCAGAGGGTGGGTGGAGCACACTACTTGACAGGGCGCTGTTTAGTTTAGTTTAGAGATACAGCATAGAACAGGCCCTTCTGTCCACTGGGTCCATGCCACCCACTAGTTCTATCCTTCTACACACTAGGGTCAATTTACAGGTCAAATAATCAACAAACCTGCACGTCTTTGGAGTGTGGGAGTCACAAACAGTGACAAACTCCATACCCACACGTCTTTGGAGTTTGAGAGATAAACGTGGGCACCCGGAGAGAACCAACGCAGACACAGGGAGAACCTGCAAACTCCACGCAGACAGTGTCCGAGGTCAGGATTGAACCTGCACCCGTGGAGTTGTTGGTCAGTAGGTGGGACCATCGAGAGTGAGGGGGAGAGTGGAGAGAGAGGGGGATGGTGGAGAGAGAGAGGGAAAGTGGAGTGTGGGAGAGAAAGGGGGGGGGGGGGGAGAGAGGGAGAGCGAGGGGGAGAGAGAGGGGGAGAGGGGCAGAGAGGGGGAGAGAGGGGAGAGAGAGGGAGAGGGGGAGGGCGAGGGAGAGGGGGAGCGAGGGGGGGGGGAGAGAGCGGGGGAGAGACAGGGAGAGAGAGGGAGAGAGAGTGGGAGAGAGAGGGAGAGTGAGGGGAAGAGAGAGGGGGGGAGGGGGAGAGAGAGGGAGAGAGAGAGAGAGAGAGAGAGAGAGAGGAGGAGTGAGGGTATGTGGGTGAGAGGGAGGGAGGGAGGGGGAGAGTGGAGACAGAGAGGGAGAGAGGTGGGGAGGGAGGGAGGGAGGGAGGGAGGGAGGGGGAGAGAGGGTGAGGGAGGGAGGGAGAGGGAGGGGGAGAGGGAGAGGGGGAGAGTGGAGACAGAGAGGGAGAGAGGGGGTGGGGAGAGTGGAGAGCGAGGGGGCCGACACGATCGAGGGGGGCCATCATGAGTGCGAGGGGCATCAAGGGCTAACCGGCAAGGGGCCGCCTGAACAAAGGAGGAACCCAGCGATTCACGATGCCAGGGGGAAGGTGTATCTTTAACCAGGATGGTGATATAGTTATTTGAAGTAGTGATGAGATATTTTGGTGATTTTGTGTTATGGAGGTGGGTCCATCACTACTGCTTTGGTTTGTAAATATGACTTTTTATAATAATTGAATATATTATTTTAAATAAAGAAAAGGGGAGGACTGGATGGTGTGGGGGCGCTGCCGAGAATGAAGTGAGACCCGGCAGTCGGGAGCTTCTTACTGCAAGGTGCGGTGGCTGCCAGCAAACAGGACTGTTGCATGAACTTGTGTAACTTTGTCTGCGGCAGTGGTGTGGCGATACTTGGGTACTGCCTCGGTGATGTCTGCTGAATGATTCTACTGGGTTGTAGGTGTACAAAGCATTTCACTGTAGCTAGCTACATGTGACTATAATGTAGCATTGAATCAGTGGAACTAACTGCTGCCAATATGCTGACCTCTCACCCTCTGCTCTCCCCCCCCCCCCTCCCCCCCCACCCCCGGCGCTCTTAATGGGATGAGCGATCTCCCGAGAAACATAGAAAATAGGTGCAGGAGAAGGCCAGCATCGCCATTCAATTTGATAACGGCTGATCATCCAAACTCAGTACCCCGTTCCTGCTTTTTCCCCATATCCCTTGATTCCACTAGCCCTAAGAGAATCTAACTCTCTCTCTAAATCGAACTTTCTCATCCAGTGGATTGGCCTCCACTGCCTTATGCGACAGAGAAATCACAACTCTCTGGCTGAAAAGGCTTTTCCTCAACTCAGTCCGAAATGGCTTACCCCTTATTCTTACACTATGACTCCTGGTTCTGGATTCCCCCAATATGGGGAAAAATTTTCCTGCATTTCGCCTGTCCAACCCCTTAAGAATTGTATATGTTTCTATAAGATCCCTTCTAGTCCTTCTAACTTCCAGTGAATTTAAGCCCAGTCGACCCATTCTTTCAACATATATCAGTCCCGCCATCCCGGGAATCAACCTCGTGAACCTACGCTGCCCTCCCTCAACAGCAAGAATGTCCTTCCTCAAATTAGGAGACCAAAACTGCACACAATACTCCAGGTGTGGTCTCACTAGGGCCCTGTACAACTGTAGCAGGACCTCCTTGCTCCAAAACTCAAATCATCTCACCATGAAGGCCAACATGCCATTAGCTTTCTTCACTGCCTGTTGTACCTGCATGCTTACTTTCAGTGACTGATGTAGAAGCACACCCAGGTCTCGTTGCACCTACCCTTTTCCTAATCTGACCCCATTCAGATAGCAATCCATGGACAGGATGGATGTCCAGGGTGGAAGTGAGCGACAAGGAGCAGACTTTACCTTGGAGAGTGTCTTCGATGTCCTCCAGCGTGGGGTTGAGGTGGTTCCGTAACAGCGTGTACATGGACATGACCATCCCTGGGGTGCAGAATCCACACTGGCTGCCGTGGGCCTTTGCGATGCGCTCCTGGTGTGGGAATGAAAGCAGAGATGTCATGCAGGTAGCTCGATCACGCACGGAAACTTGGATAGAGTGGATGTGGAGAGGATGTTTCCACCAGTGGCAGAGTCTAGGACCAGAGACCACGGCCTCAGAATTAAAGGATGTTTCTTCAGGAAGGAGATGAGGAGAAATTTCTTTAGTCAGAGGGCGGTGAATCTGTTGAATTCTTTGCCACAGAAGGCTGTGGAGGCCAAGTCAGTGGATATTTTTAAGGCAGAGATAATAATAAATAATAATAATAATAATAATAATCTTTATTTCGGACTCAAGGTCCAGACAAGGGGCAACATTGCATTAAAAATGCATTGCATATCAAATATCATAAATATATATAAAATCATGGTATATCACATAAAAACATCATCATTTATATTTAACAAAAACCCACAATACTTGTTAAAAATCCAGATTAAAAGATGATCAATGTCCTACAATGAGACAACGATACCAGTGTCTCCACAACTGGGATTCGTAGAGTGTAGTGCTAACCCTTATGTTTGTCAAGGCCACAATAAGCACATTTTTACAGTCATTTATCCTGCAAATGAATTTATACATGTGGTGTCTTAAGATAGCTTCTAAAATACTGACTCCACACCATCTAGGTTGCCTTAGCAGTGTTCTCATGGCATCGTTATATGCCACCTTTAGTCTCTGCATACTTGTCTTTAAATAGTTCGACCACAGGTGTGCAGTGTAGAGTGGTGTGCAGTATGCTCTAAATAGCGACATCTTCACCACATCTGCACACGCACCAAATTTACGCAAAAGAATATTCGCCTGTACATACAGCATGCGTCGTTGCCTGTAAATATCCTCATCACCTGTCATTTGTTCTGTAATAATATGCCCTAAATATTTTATCTTATTACAGACACTAAGATTGTTGTCAGACAATTTAAAACAGGATATTTTAGGCATTTATCCTCTTTGGTTCTACAGACCATAACAGCACTCTTACTAGCATTATATTTAATGTCATGTTCCACACCATACACGGAACATATAGTAAGGAGCTGCTGGAGACCAGCGCTAGATGGACTAAAGACCACAAGATCATCTGCATACATAATATGGTTCACTAAAATATTACCAATCACGCACCCAGTGTTACAGGCCTTCAATTTTTTAGACAGATCATCAATATATAGATTAAAAAGGACTGGGGATAAAATTCCCCCTTGGCTAACACCATTGCTAACCCCAAATGGGGCTGAGACCCTATTGCCCCATTTTATTTGCATAGTCTGGTGGGCAAATCAGTAGGCCAGAATTCTAACAATATAGATAGATTCTTGATTAGTACGGGTGCCAGAGGTTATGGGGAGAAGACAGGAGAATGGGGTGAGGAGGGAGAGATAGATCAGGTGTAATAATTGCCTATCAACTTCTGTACCAGGGTCTCTGTCTGCATGGCTCCGAGACTGTGCATCGTATCTAATCGGTTTGATTAGTTGAGTTTAGTTTAGTCCATTGAGTTGAGTTTAGTTAATTGTCACGTGTACCGAAGTACACTGAGGTATCAGGGTTTATTGTCACGTGTATCAAGGAACCATCCTCTGCTTCCTGATACTGCCTACATTGGAAACAGTTTACAATTACGTACAACACTTTATTCATGATTTTAAGAGATCCGTAATGATTGTGTCACGGCGACAGGAAAACAGGAAGACAAAGGGGGCAGTTGTTGAGCAAATGAAGTGAGGGGGGTGAACACAAAATGGACAGAGTGCTGGAGTAACTCAGCGGGACAGACAGCATCCCTTGGGAACTCGAACGTGGTGACGTTTGGGTCGGGATCCTCCTTCAGTCTGATTGTGTTCGGGGAAGGACAAAGCTGGAAGAGAGGTGGGGCTGGGCCAAAGCCTGGAGAGTGATGGGTGGATACAGGTGAAGTGGGGGGGGGGGTCTGAATGTAGATTGTTTTGTTCAAAGTCCAGAGATGAAAAGACAAAAAAGTGTCAGATCAGGATAGAAGAGGTATGAAATGTGAGGCAGGAATAGTCAGAGAGTGATACAGCGTGGAAACAGGCCCTTCCAACCAACTTGCCCACCCTGACCAGCATGTCCCAGCTACACTAGTTCCACTTGCCTGCGCTTGGCCCATATCACTCTAAACAAGTCCGATCCATATACCTGCCTGATTGCTTCTTAAACGTTGGGATAGTCCCTGCCTCAATTACCTCCTCTGGCAGCTCGTTCCATGCACCCACCACGCTTTGTGTAAAAAAGCAAGCGCTCAGATTCCCATAAAACCTTTCACACTTTACATTCAACCTATGCCCTCTGGTCCTCGATTACTCCACTCAGCCTTCGTGAATATAGTCGGTAGAGGTTACAGGAGAATACAGGTGGATGGAAGGGGGAAGGGAGTAATGGGTGCACATCCAAGTGGAGCGCAGGAAAGAGGAGGGAAATATTGAATCATTACACCGTTGTGTTGTGAGCTAGCCAAGTGGAGTATGAGTGCTTGTGCTAACAATGGTGAACACAGCCCTGTCCTCACCAACAGTGGCACGGTGGCGCAGCGGTAGAGTTGCTGCCTTACAGCGCCAGAGACCCGGGTTCAATCCTGACTACGCGTACTGTCTGTACGGAGTTTGCATGTTCTCCCCAGAACCTGCGTAGGTTTTATCAAAGAACTTCAGATTCCTCCCACACTCCAAAGACGTACAGGTTTGTAGGTTCCTTGGCTTCAGTAAAAATTGTAAATTGTCCCCAGTGTGTAGGATAGGGCGGGTATAAGGGGTGATCGTTGGTCGGCGTGGACTCGGTGGGCTGAAGAGCCTGTTTCCTTGCGATATCTCTCGAGTCTAGAGTCTAGTCAGCTCTTTCACTCTCCATTCCCCAACGTGCTGCCACCTACTGGTAGTCTGAGCTCGTACAGTTCTTCGGTTATTGCAGGCTTGTGTTTATTTTACACACAGCTTCAGATTGCACTAAGACCTTTGGCCACACTCTGCTATTTTTGGATTTGGATTTGCCGTTGTCCTGATTGTTGATCATCGAGTAATGTTCACTCTGTGAGCTTCGTGCAAACAAGGAACGGCTTGGCACCCTGAAGGTCAGCCTGGATTTGACTCGCAATCTGTACCTCAGTTAAATAAGCGATAGGGTGTTCAAACACACAGAGTGCAGAGGGAGTTCCTTCAGCCCCTTTGTGCCCGTTTACGAAGATGTTGCCAGGACCAGAGGGTCTGAGCTCTAGGGAGAGGTTGAACAGGCTGGGACTCTATTCCCTGGAGCGCAGGAGGATGAGAGGTGAACTTATTGACATTCTTGCCATAGAGGGAGTACAGAGAAGGTTCACCAGACTGATTCCTGGGATGTCAGGACTTTCAAATGAAGAAAAACTGGATAGACTCGGCTTGTACTCGCTAGAATTTAGAAGATTGAGGGGGGATCTTATAAAAACGTACAAAATTCTTAAGGGGTTGGACAGGCTAGATGCAGGAAGATTGTTCCCGATGTTGGGGAAGTCCAGAACTAGGGGTCACAATTTAAGGATAAGAGGAAAGTCTTTTAGGACCGAGATGAGAAAATCTTTTTTTACACAGAGAGTGGTGAATCTGTGGAATTCTCTGCCGCAGAAGGTAGTTGAGGCCAGTTCATTGGTTTTATTTAAGAGGGAGTTAGATGTGGCCCTTGTGACTAAAGGGATCAGGGGGTCTGGAGAGAAGGCAGGGTTGGGATACTGAGTTGGATGATCAGCCATGATCATATTGAATGGCGGTGCAGGCTCGAAGGGACGAATGGCCTACTCCTGCAACTATTTTCTATGTTTCTATGTTTCTAAGTTTAAGATTTAGTTAGACAGGTACATGGATAGGACAGGTTTGGAGGGATATGGGCCAAATGCAGGCAGGTGGGACTAGTGTAGCTGGGACATGTTGGGCGGTGTGGGATAGTTGGTCCGAGGGGCCTGTTTCCACGCTATATCACTCTATGATTCTATGACCTCTGTGCTGGGACTCCAGGAACAAGCTTGATCTTGTCAGACGTTCAGCATACAACCATGGACATGTTGCAGCAATGTCAAAGGGCATTTGGCCCAAGCCATGTAGCTGGGGCTTGATGGGAACAGCCTGGTTAGTCTAACCTTTCTCTGCTGCCTCCATCTTTTACTTCAAGAACTTGTCCATTTGTGGAGTTGTGAGATTTGTCCATTTGTCCAGAATTGTGAGACCAATTCTGGAGTATGGTATACAATTTTGGTCGCCCAATTATAGGAAAGATGTCAACAAAATAGAGAGAGTACAGAGGAGATTTACTAGAATGTTGCCTGGGTTTCAGCAACTAAGTTACAGAGAAAGGTCGAACAAGTTTGGTCTTTATTCTCTGGAGCACAGAAGGTTCAGGCGGGACTTGATAGAGGTCTTTAAAATGATGAGAGGGATAGACAGAGTTGATGTGGATAAGCTTTTCTCATTGAGAGTAGGGAAGATTCAAACAAGGGGACATGACTTCAGAATTAGGGGACAGAAGTTTAGGGGTAATATGAGGGGGAACTTCTTTACTCAGAGAGTGGTAGCTGTGTGGAATGAGCTTCCAGTGGAAGTGGTGGAGGCAGGTTCGTTGGTATCATTTAAAAATAAATTGGATAGGTATATGGATGGGAAAGGAATGGAGGGTTATGGTCTGAGTGCAGGTAGATAGGACTAGGGGAAAATAAGTGTTCGGCACGGACTTGTAGGGCCTGTTTCCGTGCTGTAATTGTTATATGGTTATATGGTTATTTGCATTTCATAAATGTCATGAACATCACACTATCTCTGTAACTAAACTAAACTAAACTAAGAGGCACTTTAGACAGGATGATGAGGTCGGAACTTGAGGTCGGAGGTTGGAACTTTCCCTGCCTGAACATTGCTCTCCTCATAAGATACACACAAAAATGCTGGAGTAACTCAAATGGTCAGGCAGCATTTCTGGAGAAAAAGGATGGATGACATTTCGGGTCAAGACCCTTCTTTAGACTGTCTGAAGAAGCGTCCCGACTTTAAATGTCACCCGTCCATGTTCTCCAGTGGTGCTGACTGACTTGCTGAGTTACTCCAGCACTCTATCTTTTGTGTAAACCAGCATCTGCAGTTCTTTGTTTCTGAAGACTCTTATTACTACTATATTCTGCACTCTGCATCTTCTCCTTTGCTCTACCTATTGTACTTGAGTTTGACTTGTATTTGTGTATAGCATTATCTGATCTGACTGACTAGCATGCAAAACAAAGCTTTTCGCTGTACCTCGGTAGAAGGCTACAACACAGGAACAGGCCCATCGGCCCACAATGTCAGTATCATCCATTCCCTGCATATGTATGTGCCTTTTCATCAACCTGTCTAAAGTGCCTCGTAGTTTAGTTTAGTTTAGTTACAGATACAGTGTGAAACAGGCCCTTCGGCCCCTCGAGTCCACTCCAACCAGTAATCCCCGCACAATAACACCATCCTACACCCACTAGGGACAATTTTACATTTACACCAAGCCAATTAACCTATAAACCTGTACGTCTTTGGAGTGTGGAAGGAAACCGAAGATCTCGAATAAAACCCACGCAGGTCATGAGGAGAACGTACAGACAGCACCCGTAGTCGGGATTGAACCCCGGACTCTGGCGCTGCAAGGCAGCAACTCTACCGCTGCGCCACCATGCTGACCTTAAAGACTACATTTGCTGGCATCCCTCTCCACCACCTCCCCGATCTGTTTGGATAGCATGGGACACCAAGCTGTTGACTGTACCTCAGTACACGTGACAATAATAATCCTAAACCCACACTTTCATTCCCGCCTCCATTGTTCCCACTCCCTCCGGGCAGAAGGAAGACACGGCACCGGAGTGACTCACCTGGACTGGATGGAGCCGAGTGGCGGTGCTCCCGATACCCTCCACAGTGGTGATGGCGGTACGGTGGAGAGAGCAGAGGGGGGCCAGGCAGGCGTTGACGGAAAAATGTCTGGGGAGACAGAGTCAAGGAGGGACAGACCGAGCCATGTTGTCCCCACGGATTGGGAAGCACGGGGTGGCTGTGAACCAAGGAGTGGATCGTACGGCGAGCGGGCACGGAGGCTTGTAGGAAGGGGGGGGGGGGGTCACAGGATACGTGTGGAGACACCCCTCCTTGTCCCAGTGCTTGTCCACACAGCACCCTTTTATGCCCCTGTCCCACTTAGGAAACCTGAACGGAAACCTCTGGAGACTTTGCGCCCCACCCAAGGTTTCCGTGCAGTTCCCGGAGGTTGCAGGTGGTTGCCGGACGTTGCAGGTAGTGGAAGCAGGTGGGGAGACTGACAAAAACCTCCGGGAACCTCACAGAAACCTTGGGTGGGGCGCAAAGTCTCCTGAGGTTTTCTTCAGGTTTCCTAAGTGGGACAGGGGCATTATAGACATTGTGTTGTAGGTATCACAAACTACACACACCACTGGGCACAGGTTTAAGGTGAGAGGGGCAAAGTTTAAAGGAGATGTGCGGGGCAAGTTTGTTCCACAGAGGGCGGTGGGGGCCTTGAACGTGCTGCCAGGGGGTGGTGGTGGAGGCAGATGCTACGGTGGTGTTTTAAAGGCTATTATATACGTACATGGAGTTGCAGGGAATGGAGGGATATGGTGAGAGATATGAATCATTATTAGACACAGGTGAGGAGCCGGTACTGGTGGACGGCTAATGTTGTGTCTTTGTACTCGGCTTGTACTCGCTAGAATTTAGAAGATTGAGGGGGGATCTTATAGAAACTTACAAAATTCTTAAGGGGTTGGACAGGCTAGATGCAGGAAGACTGTTCCCGATGTTGGGGAAGTCCAGAACAAGGGGTCACAGTTTAAGGATAAGGGGAAAATCTTTTAGGACCGAGATGAGAAAAACATTTTTCACACAGATAGTGGTGAATCTGTGGAACTCTCTGCCACAGAAGGTAGTTGAGGCCAGTTCACTAGTTATATTTAAGAGGGAGTTGGATGTGGCCCTTGTGGCTAAAGGGATCAGGGGATATGGAGAGAAGGCAGGTACAGGATACTGAGTTGGATGATCAGCCATGATCATATTGAATGGCGGTGCAGGCTCGAAGGGCCGAATGACCTACTCCTGCACCTATTGTCTATGTTTCTATGTTTGTTTACAAAGGGTTACAAGGAAAAGCCTGGGAACTATAGACCAGTGAGCCTGACATCTGTGGTAGGCATGTAACTGGAGAGAATGCTGAGGGATAAGGATAGACAGGGGGTGATTAGAGATAGTCAGCATGGTTTTGTATGTGGGAGATTGTGTCTTATGAATCTGATTGAGTATTTTCGAAGAAACAGCCAAAAAGGTCGATGAGGGGTAAAGCGGTAGATATTGTTTATCAGGATAAGTGTGGTCACAAGGAACCAGTGTGAACGGGTGGCTGAAGGTCAGCATGCACTCAGTGGGCGTTTCCATGCTGTATCTCCAAAACTGAAATTAAAAAACAGGTCTCTCTGACCTATAACACTCTCCCGAGCCCTGCCATTTACTGTGTAAGTCCTGCCATGGGTTAACTTACCAAAATAGCACGCCTTGAACTTTTCTAGGTTCCTTTCCCTACTTCCCTCATTCATCTGGATCTTAGATAGCTTCCTTCACTGCCCATGACACCACCAATCTTGGTGTTATATCCAGACTTATTACCAATGTTAACAACACTGGTGACAAACCACAATGGAGCCAAGCACCAATCCCTGTGACACTCCACTGGGTACCGGACCTCCAGTCTGAATAACCACCCTCACAAATACCTTTCCTCTCCTGCCACCAAGCCAACGGTGGATCCATTTGGTTTAGCCCACCTTGGGTTCCATGTAAACCAACCTTCCATACCAGTCTACCATACGAGACCATGCCCAATGCCTTGCTGAGGTCCATGTAGACAATGACCACAGCCCAGCCCTTGTCAGTCCTCTTGGTGATCTCAATGGTCACAAATGCAACCAAATTTGTGTTTTTATGGGAGTGGTAGAATCTGGTGGAAGATCACGTGTACGTGGAGACAATAATTAATTAGAAACATAGAAACATAGTAAATAGGTGCATTCGGCCCTTCGAGCCTGCACCGCCATTCAATATGATCATGGCTGATCATCCAACTCAGTATCCTGTACCCGCCTTCTCTCCATACCCCCTGATCCCTTTAGCCACAAGGGCCACATCTAACTCCCTCTTAAATATAGCCAATGAACTGGCCTCGACTACATTCTGTGGCAGAGAATTCCAGAGATTCACCGCTCTCTGTGTAAAAAATGTTTTTCTCATCTCAATCCTACAAGATTTCCCCTTTATCCTTAAACTGTGGCCCCTTGTCCTGGACTTCCCCAACATCGGGAACAATCTTCCTGCATCTAGCCTGTCCAACCCCTTAAGAATTTTGTAAGTTTCTATAAGATCCCCCCAGTTGGGATTAACGTAGGATGAGTGCCAATGCAGGTTGCTTGTACATGGGACTCCCGGTGTCCAGGTCTGGTCAAGAGAGTGAGGAATCTTTATGGACAGCGAGCTCTCTGGAGGATCTTCCCCCTTTCTCCATTTCTAAGCATAAAACCATTGACAGAGGAGCAGAATTAGGCCATTTGGCCCATCGAGTCTGCTCCACCATTTGATCGCAGGTGATGTATTTTTCCCTCTCAGTTCCATTCTCCTGCATTCTGCCCACAACTTTTGACGCCCCTACTAATCAAGAACCTTTCAATCTCCGCTTAGCAAATATCCACTGACTTGGCCTCCACTGCCCTCTGCAGCAATGAATTCCACAGTGATCTCCACCAACCCTCTACCTCTTGCAATGATAACGTTGAACATGTCGCACTGAATGCCACGGTGGGGAAGGTTTTCCTCGGTTCAGGAGCAGGTGGGTGAAAGGATACACGACCTTCCCCTGGAGGGCGTTGTACTTGGAGACCATCACGGTGCAGGAGCCGCATCCTCCCTCTCCGCAGCCGAGCTTGGTCCCCGTCAGGCCCACTGACGCTCGTGTTAAGGAAAAACGTGGTCAACAGGCAGGGCCGGCAACAAGGACCCATCGCGGTGCTGCCCGCCAGGTGCCGGTGGCTGCTGCTGCTGCCCAAGGTGCGTGGGTGGGCATCATCAAACAAGCGGGGGACTTGGACCACGGATACCCTCGGAGGAGGAGCCGCCCATCGTGGGAATGGAGATGGTGGATTAGATTGTACCGGGCTAGGCTGTGTCGCGACACACCGACAATGTAAAGTGAAAACTGGTCATCAAAGGAGGTGGTCAGATGGTTTACACTGGAGATACCTCATCCAGTGGAACCTGTGGGGCAGGTGGGCCAGTCATTTACAGAGGATCTAGTGGCCAGTGGTGGAGTTTACAGATGGACCATTGAACCACCGGTGAAGGTTTACAGATGGTCCAGTGAACCAGTGGTGGAGTTTACAGATGGACCAGTGGTGGAGTTTACAGATGGACCAGTGGTGGAGTTTACAGATGGACCAGTGGTGGAGTTTACAGATGGACCAGTGGTGGAGTTTACAGATGGACCAGTGGTGGAGTTTACAGATGGACCAGTGGTGGAGTTTACAGATGGACCAGTGGTGGAGTTTACAGATGGGCCAGTGGTGGAGTTTACAGATGGGCCAGTGGTGGAGTTTACAGATGGGACCAGTGGTGGAGTTTACAGATGGACCAGTGGTGGAGTTTACAGATGGGCCAGTGGTGGAGTTTACAGATGGGCCAGTGGTGGAGGAGTGGTGGAGTTTACAGATGGACCAGTGGTGGAGTTTACAGATGGGCCAGTGGTGGAGTTTACAGATGGACCAGTGGTGGAGTTTACAGATGGGCCAGTGGTGGAGTTTACAGATGGGCCAGTGGTGGAGTTTACAGATGGACCAGTGGTGGAGTTTACAGATGGACCAGTGGTGGAGTTTACAGATGGACCAGTGGTGGAGTTTACAGATGGACCAGTGGTGGAGTTTACAGATGGACCAGTGGTGGAGTTTACAGATGGACCAGTGGTGGAGTTTACAGATGGGCCAGTGGTGGAGTTTACAGATGGACCAGTGGTGGAGTTTACAGATGGACCGGTGAACCAATGAAGGTTTACAGTTGGACCAGTGAACCAGTGACAGTTTACAGAGGAACCAGTGATGGAGTTTACAGAACCAGTGGAGACAGCGATGGAGGTTCTAGAACCAGTGGAGCCACTAATGGGGTTTATGGAGACACCAGTGGAGCCAGTGATGGAATTTACAGAGGAACCAGTGGGCCAGTGATGATGATAACTAGCAATGGGTTGATGAAGTTTACAGTGCTGGAGTGTGTGGAGCTGGTTCACTATATATTTGCATTATGTGTTATTCCACAATGGGTTTTCCCTGCCACGTGCTAGAGCAGGGTTGTTTTTGAGTTTGGAGGCATGAGTCCTGTCCACAGGGATCAGTGTTGGGTCCCTGTTGTTTGTCACATGGTCATAATCTGGAGAATGTCGGTGAAATTAATATTATGTTTGCAGATGATACTAAATTTGGCAACACAGTTGTCACATAAGAAGATAGACACAAAATGCTGGTGTAACTCAGCGGGACAGGCAGCATCTCTGGAGAAAATGGATTGGGGATGTTTCGGGTTGAGACCCTTCTTCAGACTGAGAGTCAGGGGAAAGGGGAATGGGAGATATAGACGGTGATGTGGATGTAAATGAATGGAAGAAGGTTGTGTAAACTTTAAACAGGATATAGATCTGATGGGAACATGGACAAGGCAGTGGCAGGCAGCATTTAACTTGGTCAATTGAGTCAACTCAAACCAGGCAAAGACACAGTGAATGTCAGAGGAGTGGAACAGAGAGAGAGCTTGGACTACAAGTGCATCGCACACAATACAAAGTACATTGCTGATTGCTATTTAGGAGAACGACTCGGATGTGGTGATATGGGTTGTAGGTTTTCGGATTAAACCAGTGAACCATGAAGAAGGTTTATCTATTATTACAATGTAAACTTGATCCATTGGTCCAAAGGGCTAAGGAAAGGCAGCTGGGGTTTATTTCACATAGTGCAAAGTGTTGCAGATAAGGTGGGAATAAATAGGGCGGGACTTACACAGTAAAATGAGGAAGGTTGCAGAACAGAGAGACCGTGAAGTGCAGGGGCAAGGTTGAAACAAGGTGGTGACCCCGGTTGACAGGGTAGGCAAAGGAGGCATCGGACATGCTTTCCTTCATTGGTTAGGGCATTGAACCCAGTCACAGAAAGAAGGAAAGATGCAGGTGTACAAAATAAGATGTGCTGGAGTAAGTCAACGGGTCAGGCAGCATCTCTGGAGAACATGAATAGGTGACGTTTCAGGTCGGGACTCTTCTCCTGACTGAAGAAAAGTCCCGACTCAAAACGTCACCTATCCATGTTCTCCAGAGATGCTGCCTGACTCTCTGCATTACTCCGGCACTTTGTGTTTTTCACTGGATACAGGAGTAGGGTGGCATGATGACACAGCAGTAGAGTTGCTGCCTTACAGCTCCAGACACCCGAGTTCAATCCTGACTACGGGTGCTGTCTGCACGGAGTTTGTACGTTCTCCTTGTGACTGTGTGGGTTTTCCCCGGGTGCCCAGGTTTGCTCCCACACTCCAAAGACGTGCAGGTTTGTAGGTTAATTGGCTTTGGTAAAATTGTAAAATTGTCCCCAGTGTGTGTAGGATAGTGCTAGTGTGTGAGGGTCGCTGGTCGGCAAGGACTCAGTGGGCCAAAAGGGTCTGTTTCAGCCCTGTATCTCTAAACTAAACTAAACTACAGATAGACACAAAATGCTGGAGAAACTCAGCAGGCCAGGCAGCATCCCAGGAGGGAAGGAATGGGTGATGTTTCGGTCGAGACCCTTCTTCAAAGATAAACTACAGCTGAACAAATCGTTACCAAGACCACATTCGAGGAAGTACATACAGTCTGGTTACCCTGTTGTAAGGAAGGATGCTAATAAACTGGAAGGGCTGGGGGAGCTGGGAATGTTCAGCTGACCCTGAGTGGGACCCTGAGTTAGGAGCGTCTAGTCCCGCACCTCCCCCCTCTTTCCACATCCGTAACCCGCGGGAGACGCCAATAGCGAGAGGCAAGGATACATTTTCTCCTCAGGTAGGTTATCAGGTTGAGTTCAGGGTCCACATTCCTCTCCACCACCTGCAGGCAATGAAGCAAACACAGCAGAACAGATGAACATGCCTTAGTATCGAGCAAAAACTCTTTATTACATTCAAGGTTCAAGTTACAAGGTTCAAGTTTATGCACCAATTAAGATACAGTGAAATAAGTTACCATGCAGCCATACAATCAAAAAGAGCACAATACACAATAGAATTTAACATAAACATCCACCATAGTGGAATCAACATTCTTCACTGTGATTGTAAGCAATAACGTTCAGTCAATCCTCCTGTATTTCCCCCTTTGTTCCCTCTACATGCCTTCCCTCTTTCAGTTTACACGCCAGGTAAAGAATGGCCCGCTGGTCGCTTAAGATGGCCGCCACGACTCTTTGAGCAAGTGAGTTGAAGAGGCTGACAAACATTCCGCGAGGAAAAACGAACGCTGCGTTTCCTCCTTAAACGAGTGACCCCACTTAGTTTGAAAAGGTGGCCAACTTGTTTCACATTATCCGCACCAGAGGAGCAAGTGGGGTGGTCTAGAACAAGGGGAAGTGAAGGTAATGTACAAGGAACACGTTCTCATATCCATTGTGACAAACACCAGGATCTTACATGTTTCAATCATGAGAGGAATAGGTCATGTAGATGCACAGAGTCTCGTGCCCTGAGTAGACGCATTGAGGACCACAGGACATAGGTTTAAGGTGAAGGGGAAAAGATTTAATAGGAATCTGAGGGGTAACTTTTTTCACACAAGTGGGTGGTGGGTGTATGGAACAAGCTGCCAGAGGAGGTAGTTGAGGCAGGGACTATCCCAACGTTTAAGAAACAATTCGACAGGTACATGCATAGGACATGTTTGGGGGGATATAGACCAAACACAGGCAAGTAGGACTAGTGTAGGTGGGACATGTTGGCTGGTGTGGGCCAGTTGGGCCAAAGGGCCTGTTTCCACACTGTATCACTCTATGACAGTGTGAGTTTCAAGCTCATATCACTGGAAATAATGAGAGATGGGGAGATGCGATAGGAATTGGAAAACAAGACGTCATTTTGAACTGCAATACATCCAGGTCAGGACCCAGAGTAAACATTTCATTCTCTCTACATCTGTTATTGATTCAGGACCCTGATGCTCCACCGACCTTGTGTCCATTGACATAGAAAACCAGTTCATCGCTCTCCGATGTCGTGGAGCTCCCCCCACCATCGTTCATTCTCCGAGTTGTTTCTAAGAATAATACAACAGGATATTAGTTTGCAGACAACACCGTTGCGGAGGGCCAGATGAGACGGAGTATAGGAAAGAGGTGGTGGGAGAACTTAGTAACATGGTGTCACGACAACAACCCCTCCCTCAATGTCAGCAAGATGAAGGGGCTAGTTATTGACTTCAGGAAGCATGGCGGAAGTGGAAATGGTTGTGAACATCAAGTTCCTTGGCATTAATATTACCAATGATCTGTTGTGGACCAACCACATTGATGTGACAACCAAGAGGCCCCACCAACGCCTCTACCTCCTGAGGTCATTGGGCGTCTCCAGTGACTCTTACAAACTTCTACAGAAGCACCGCAGAGAGCATGCGGTCGGGTGGCATCACAGTTTGATTTGGGGACAGCTCTGCCCAATACGGCAAGAAACTACAGAGTTCTAGATATAGCCCAGTCCATCCCACAGACCAGACTCACTGCCAGAGACTCCGTCTACACTTCATGCTGCCTCGGGAAAGCAGCCGACACAATCAACGACTTGTCCCACCCCGGTCATTCCTTCTTCTCCCCGCTCCCGTCCGGCAGAAGGTACAGAAGCTTGAAAGCGCGCACCACCAGACTCAGGAACAGCTTCTTCCCCTCTGTGATCAGGCTGCTGAACAGCCCTTCCATAAGCCAGGGCACTGTCCGATTCACCTCTACCCCATTGCGGACATTGGACTTCGTCTGTGGAACTGGTGCGCTACAATGCTGAGAACTATATTCTGCACTCTGTATCTTCTCCATTGCACTACCCATTGTACTTGAGTTTGACTTGATTGTATTTATGTCTAGTATTATCTGTTCAGTTGGGATAGCATGCAGAACAAAGCTTTTCACTACACCTCAATACAGGTGACAATAATAAACCTAAACCTACTCCTCTGAATCTGCTTGTTTGCCAAGATTGAGCCACCTTTGATATTTCCCTGGCACCTAGGAATGAACATTTATTGAATTTACAATACAATACCTTTTATTTGTCACTTGAACCTCACATGAGGTTCAAATGAAATTTGGTTTCTGCAGCCATACAAGAAAAGAACCAAGACATCTCACCTGCACCACGATCTGGTTCTGAACCACCGTTGATGTTTGTCTCCTCAGAGGTAATTGGACCTGGAATCCTTGATTCCACGATGAATGCAAGATAGCACTGAGAGGAAAAAGGCAACTTCTTACTTCTTGTTAGTTTCCTCCAAATTGCCCTTTGGAGTTTTCAGCTGTCAATCATTAACAGACGCGGGACTGATTAAACTTTCAAAATACAGACTGCCCTTGAACTTCACCACTGGTCTCCTCAGTTTCCTTTCACCACTCTAGAGTTATGAAGAACTGCAGTGGGTTTATACGTTTATTAATGGAACAGATTTGAAGACTGCAACTGACGTGGCCCTGGACAAGTTTTTTGATTATTCACAGTTTAATAATGCTGCAGGTACGTTGGATGGTTGTTCAATGTTACAGCACAGAATGTATCTTCCTGGGGGGGAGTTGAGAAGATCCTCTTATGTCTGAGGTGGGGGCTCAGTGGGAGGGAACTCCACTATGGGGAGCACTGAGTGTGTGTGAGTGTGAGTGCACAATTGGGCAGTTTCACCGTGTGTCCAGGATCTGCTGTGTGCGTGTGCGTGTGTGTGTGTGTGGTTGTCTGTGTGCGTGTGTGAGTGTGGGTATGTGTCTGGGGGGTGGGGTGTGTGTGTGTGTATACGTGTATGCTTATGTGTGTGTGTGTCTGTGTGTGTGTGTGTCCAGAATCTTGTGTGTGTGTGTGTGTGTGTGTGTGTGTGTGTGTGTGTGTGTGTCCAGAATCTTGCGTGCGTGTGTGTCCAGAATTTTGTGTGTGTGTGTGTGTGTGTGTGTGTGTGTGTGTGTGTGTGTGTGTGTGTGTGTGTGTGTGTGTGTGTGTGTGTGTGTGTGTGTGTGTGTGTGTGTGCGTGTGTGTGCGTGTCCAGAATCTTGCGTGTGAGTGTGTGTGTGCGTGTCCAGAATCTCGTGTGTGTGTGTGTGTATGTGTGTGTGCATTTGTGTGTGAGTGGCTGTGTGTGAGTGAGTGTGAATGTGAGTGTGAGTGTGTCTGTGAGAGTGTCTGTGTGTGTGTTTGTATGTGTGTGAGTGTGTGTGCATGTGTGTGTGCATATGTGTGTGCGTGTGTGCATGTGTGTGCGTGTGCGTGTGCGAGTGTGTGTGCGTGTGTGCGGGAGTGCGTGTGCGTGTGTGCGCGAGTGCGTGTGAGTGTGTGCATGGGTACAGGTGTAAATAGATGAGGGGGGCTGTGTAACAAAATTAAACATGGAAAATACTTATTTGAAAGGATAATTTAGACGTATATTTACTGGTTTGATGAGGTGGGATATTCCTTTTGCCCAGAGATGCTGCCCATCCCGCTGAGTTACTCCAGCTTTTTGTGTAATTCCTCTATAAATCCTCAGCAGGTCAAGCAGTGGCTGTGGAGATGAGACAGAGTTAATGTTTCAGGTCAATGAAGTGCATCACAACTCCACCAATGGCCTTTGCCATCCTGAACACTTTCCACATACACTCTGTAATTGAGAACTCTTCTCTCCACAGATACGATTGTTCCCATCTCTGCTCCTTGTGAGGTTTCTGCCCCATTTGACAACGGCGATATAAATCAGGAATATTCATTTCTCATTTCTCTGCCACTTGAAGTCCAAAGTCTACCTGAACCAAGTGACCCATCAGTTCATGTTATCCATGGTTTGGAGAAGATTGTTTACGTCAGGTGAGATTTGTTGGTGTTTATCCTGTTGAATAGTTTATTGAATGTGGCACCACAGATAGATAGGGCGGTCAAAAAGGCTATCGGCCCATTGGCCTTCATCAGTTAGGATATTGTTCGAAGTTGGGAGGTCATGTTGCAGTTATATAAGATGTTGGTGAAACTACATTTAGACTATTGTGTTCTGTTCTGTTCTGGGCATCATGTTACAATAAAGATACTGCCAAGCTGGAAAGGGTGCAGAGAAGATTTATGAGGATGTTTCCAGGAACCGAGTGCCTGTGCCGAAGGGATAAGTTGAGCGGGCAGGCTAGCACTCGAAACCTTGGATCGCAGGAGCTTGAGGGGTGATCTTTTAAAATTGTATAAAATCATTAGAGGGATAGATCAGGTAGACGTACAGAGTCTCTTGCCCAGAGTAGAGAAATCAAGAACCAGAGGACTTAGGTTTAAGGTGAGGGGGGGAATGTAACAGGAACGTGTGGGGTAACAGTTGCATCCGGGGGGTGGAGGTTGTATGGAATGAGCCGCAAGAGGATGTAGTTGAGGTCGGTAGCATCACAATGTTAGTAAGAATTTCATTGTTTTATCTGGGAGAGATGACAGTAAAACACGTTTGACTCTTGTCTCTTGAATGTTTAAGAAACATGTCAGACAGATACATGGCTAGGATTGTTTAGAGGTTTAGAGGGATATGGGCCAAATGCTGGCAGGTGGGACTAGTCTAGACGGGGCATGTTGGTCGGTGTGGGTAAGTTGGGCCGAAGGCCTGTTTCCACTCTGTATCACTCCGTGACTCCATGAGTCAGCAATTGGGAAAGGGTTACATTGTTAATTTAATCTTCAATATTTATTCCAGATTGTTCACAGGACATACCAGGAGAAAACTGAAGACTTTGAGCGTCTCGCCAATGAATTCAAGAATGACTTGGAAAATGATCAGCGTGCCTTTTACAGCAACCGTGTCTATCTGGGAAGGTTCAACAAACATGGACTATTTCAGATACACAAAAATGCTGGAGAAACTCAGCGGGTGCAGCAGCATCTATGGAGCGAAGGAAATAGGCAACGTTTCGGGCCGAAACCCTTCTTCAGACTGACCTCTGGACTATTTCAGATTGGGTTCCAAAAAAAGTAAAACAGAATTTATCTCTCAGATGTTGTGCTACATTTGCAGATTTAAAAAACAGTGAGATGTGCTAAACTCTATTCTTAACTTTAACAAGGTTCTCCCAACATCTACAAGTCGGTGGGTATTTTTAAGGAGGAGATTCACAGGTTCTTGATCAGTACGGGTGTCAAAGGTTATGGGGAGAAGGCAGGAGAATGGGGTTAGGAGGGAGAGATAGATCAGCCCTGATTGAATGGCGGAGTAGATTTGATGGGCCAAAGGCCTAATTCTGTTCTGAGGATTTATGAACATTTACAACATGTGGTCTGGATTGTGGAGAGTGTAATCCCTGGGTGCTGTAGGAAAAGCAACTCATTGACCGGAGGAGCTACTAGTGGGCCATTGCTCCTGTTAACACCAGTCCATTCTCAGCTGCTCTTGCGGCATTAATAAGCTCTTGTCTCTAGATTATTTGCATGTGTTTTGTTTTCCAAACTACTGGGGATGTATTCTCACTGTGAAATAAAGAGGGTGATGCATCACAACACTGGGTCTCTGGGTCGATTCTTACTCAGAAACAGAACTGGTCACTGATCACATCTCCAGTCCCACAGTGACGCCTTGGCTCAGCACACTGTTGGAGAGATGCACGGTATGTTGCCCTTCACTGGAGGAGGACAAAACCCACTTGCTCCAATTGTACACAACTTTGTTGACATCGCGATTCCAGTCAGAAGAAAATAAGTCTGTCCTCAAAATCCTATCTCCTAATTTTAGTCTGCAGTTAATCAAACGGTACATTTAATCAAACAGTATAGATTTAGTAAACAAAAAACTGCAGATGCTGGTTTATTTAAAGAAAGACACAAAGTGCTGGAGTAATCAGCGGGCCAGGCAGCATCTCTGGAGAACATGGATAGGTGACGTTTCGGGTCAGGATTATATTTCAGGCGGATTGTGGGGGGGGGTGGCGGGAGCTGGAAGAGAGGAGGGGCCGTTAATGGATGAATAGGTGAGGGGAGGGGGTTTGAGAGGAAGATGTTTGGAACAAAGGCCAGAGATGAGCAAAAAACAGAAGGCATGAGACAAAGGGATTGAAGAGTTGAGAATTGTGAAGCCAGAGGATGTGAGTGGAGGGGGAGGGGAGAAATAGGCGTTAGTCCAGGTGGGGAACAGGAGGATTCAACGGGTCAGCTATCATCTCTGGAGGTCATGCATGGGCATTGTTTCAGTTCAGGACCCTTCAGAGAGCAGTTTGTCCATTCCCTCCACAGATGCTCTCTGGCGTGTCGAGTTCCTCCAGCACTTCGTGTCTTACTCAAGATTCCAGCATCTGCACTTCCTTCGTTCTCCAATTGCAGCTCATGTGTACTTCTTAACTTCCATTTACTAAAGCTTGTTTGGCTTCTAGTCATAAACAAGATATATATAAACATTGCAAAACATAGAACACACAGTGGTGGGGCACGGTGGCGTAGCGGTAGAGTTGCTGCCTCACAGCGCCAGAGACCTGGGCTTGATCCTGACTGCGGGTGCTGTCTGTACAGAGTTTGCACGTTCTCCCTGTGCATTGTACATTGTCCATGAGTTTTCTCCGGGATCTCCGGTTTCCTCACACACTCCAAAGACGTACAGGTTTGCAGGCTTGGTAAATTATCCCTAGTGTGTATAGGATAGTGAGAGTAATAATAATAATAATCTTTATTTATATAGCACTTTTCAACAAAACCAGTATTTGAACCAAAGTGCTTTACAGAGATTGATTAAATTAATTGAACAGATCAAATGTCAATAAATCCATACAAAACAAAAAAGAGAAAAAAGAAAAAAAAGACACAGAACAGTACACTATAGTATGCGGGGATTGCCGTTCGGCATGGACTCGGTGGGCCGAAGGGCCTGTTTCCATGCTGTTTCTCTAAGCTAAACTAAAACACAAGAACAATCCTTTGGCCCCCAATGTCTACGCCAAACATAATGCCAAGACAATCTTTTATCTCCCTGCACATAGTCTATATCCCTCCATGTACCTATCCAAAATTATCTTAATCACCAGTAACAAACCTGCCTCCACCACCACCCCTGGCAGCGCGTTCCAGGCACCCACCACCCTCTGTGTAAAACACTTGCCCCACACATGTCCTTCAAACTTTGACCCTCCCGATTTAAAACTATGCCGTCTAGTCTTAGATTTTTCCATCCTGGAAAAAACATTATGACTGTCTACCTTCCCCAGGCGTCTCAAATTTTTATATACTTCGACCAAGTCGACCCTACTTATGATCCACATTAGAACTGACCCTGTTGATTAGTTTAGGGTTATTATTGTCACTTGTACTGGGCACGTCACGTGTACATAGAAAATATGTGCAGGAGTAGGCCATTCGGCCCTTCAAGCCAGCACCACCATTCAATATGATCATGGCTGATCAGCCTAATCAGTACCACGTTCCTTCTTCCCCCCCATATCCCTTGATTCTGTTAGGCCTAAGAGCTACATCCAACTCTTTCTTGAAAACCTAACTCTCTCTTGAAACCATCCAGTGAATTGGCCTCCACGGCCTTGTGGCAGAGGATTCCACAGATTCACTACTCTCTGGGTGAAAAAGTTTCTCCTCATCTCAGTCTCAAAGGGCCAACCCTTTATTTTTAAACTGTTCAAAGGTTTAAAGGTTATTTTATTAGTCACATACACCTAGGTGTAGTGAAATGCTTCTTGCCATGCAGCACATAAAGAAAGAATACAAACATAACAGTAATAAAGAAATTTAAACATAAAAACATCCCCCCACAATGGTTACCATTATGAGGGAAGGCACAATGTCCAGTCCCCATCCCCAGTTCACCCATAGTCGGGCCTATTGAGGCCTCCACAGTTGCCTCAACGGAGGCACGATGTTCCAGGCAGTTCTCGCCGGGTGATGGTGCTCCGGCGTCGGGAGAATCCTCATAGCGGCATGGGACACCTGGGACGGCCGCTTCCGTACTGGAGGCCGTGGCTTTTCCGAAGCCAACAAGGCCACGCCGGATGGAGCTCCACAACTGGTGATCTCGCTGAGAGATCCCAGGCTCCCAATGTTAAAGTCAGCGCCTGATGGGAGAGGGGAGAAGAAGGAATGAATGGGATGAGACTGATCCTTGATTATTCTGCTGGCCTTGCCGAGGCAGCTTGAGGTACGGATAGAGACAATGGAAGGGAGGTTGGTTCGTGTGATGGTCTGGGCTGCGTCCACAATTCACTGCAATTTCTTGGGATCCTGGATGGAGCTGTTCCCGAACCAAGCTGCGATGCATCCCGATAAGATGCTTCATACTGTTGAAGCAGCTTGAAGTGTAGATGGAGCCCAAGGAAGGGAGGTGGGATTGTGTGATGAACTGGGAACTAAAGCACCAGGAATCTCATGGGATTGTTCCGAGTCTCACATGGCAAAGTATTTGAATATCTGCTATTTGTTTCATGCAAAGAAAACTCTCCATGTCTGCTCTAAAGTAGAGAAGTTGAAAAACAAATGGCATCAGGAGAAAGATCAAGAGATGATGCAAATCCCCAATTGCAAAACAGCTGGGTGTTTGGTCCCAATGGCTCCTGTGAACCTCCCCCTGTTGACTTGGGTCCCTTGGCACTGTGTGTGAAGCCGATAGTTTTAAACTTGGGTTTTAAGATGGACAGTGATTTTAAATTAGATCGTCAAATAGGCGCGGTAGTTAAATCCAGGTTCTTTCATTTAAGGCAGCTGACAAAGGTGAAGCCCATTCTTGAACGACAGCATTTTGAAACAGTAATCCATGCCTTCATCACGTCTCGGCTGGATTACTGTAACGCACTTTATTTTGGAGTTAGCCAATATTCCCTTGCACGTCTCCAGTTGGTTCAGAATGCTGCTGCTCGCCTTTTAACTGGAACACGTAAGAAGGAGCACATAACGCCTATTCTGGCCTCCCTCCATTGGATGCCTGTGTACTCTAGAGTTCATTTTAAGATTCTTTTATTTGTTTTTAAATCTTTAAATGGTCTCACCCCGCCTTACCTCTCTGAGCTGCTTCATCCCTACGCTCCTGCTCGGTGCCTCAGGTCAGCTGATCAGCTGCTCCTGGAGGTACTGAGGTCTAAGCGGAAGCTCAGAGGGGATAGAGCCTTTTCTGTTGCTGCTCCGGCGTTATGTTCGCGTGAACCGCAGGACGAGAACGGATGAATGGTAGATGACTGGATCTTTTCTTGTATATTGAACGGGACTGCGAAGCTCAAGGTACAAGAGACAATGGAAGGGAGGGTTGGTTCGTTGTGATGGGGCTGGTCTAACAATTCTGGGATTCATGTTGGGAACACTCTACCTTTACACATTAGACAGGCCCCTTAAAACCCTTTTCTATTCCTTGGCTTTCGCCCCTGCATGAGACTTTGCTCTTGTTTTAGTGTTTCTATTATTGTTTTTTATTGTTTTTACTGTCTTTTAATGTTTTTATTGTTTTGTTTTATGTTTATGATTAGTCATGTACAGTACTTTTGCAACAATGGTTGTTTTTAAAGTGCTCTATAAATAAAGTTCAGTTCAGGTCAGTTCAGTTCAGAATCACAGGTTCAGAGTTACAGCAACTCAGTAAAAACTGTTAATGTCTCAACTACCCAAACTTGATAACATTAAATATTTCCTAGACGAGGCCAAATACTAATTTACCGAGTAATTAAGTCTAATTGAGCGTCCCAATTCCAATCCCTATATGTCACTTTCATTGGGGTGATGAGGGAGATCAGTGTGTGTGAAACTGTCACACTGAGGGTCAGTGTGTGTGAAACTGTGTCACTGTGAGTGTCAGTGTGTGTGAAACTGTGTCACTGTGAGTGTCAGTGTGTGTGAAACTGTGTCACTGTGAGTGTCAGTGTGTGTCAAACTGTGTCACTGTGAGGGTTCGTACCCATTAATATACTTCCATAGAGTATTTGATCAAAGTTTAAGCCTGTAAAGTTGCAGCAAGTAAGAATGACGTTGTTCTGTTCCTGGTACATATGGCTATTAAACACTTGCTCAGTAGTTTTCTGTTGCTGAGGTGGGATTATTAGTTTGAGTTTATTGTCACATGTACCGAGGAACAGGGAAAAGCATTTATTGCGTGCTAACCAGTCAGCGGAAAGACTATGCATGATTAGAATCGAGCCGTCCACAGTGTACAGTGTACAGAGTTGCCTTCTCTCTGGTAGGCTCCAGTACAAGCTGCTCCAAGAATCAATCTCGGAGCCACTCCACAAACTCCCTTTCCTGAGGTCCAGTATCAACCTGATTTTCCCAGTCTACCAGCATATTGAAATCTCCCATAACCACCGTAGCATTATCTTTGTTACATGCCAATTTTAACATGATTCAACTTGCACCATATATCCAGTCGGCTGTTTGGGGGCCTGTAGATATCTCCCATTAGGGTATTTTTAATCTTACAATTCCTCAGTTCTATCCTTATTGGCTCTACATCTGATTCTATGTCACCCCACGTAAGGGACTAAATTTCATTCCTTACCAACAGAGCTACCTCCACACCTCTGCCCACCTGTGTGTCTTTTCAATAGGACGTTCCCGATGTTGGGGGAGTCCAGAACCAGGGGCCACAGTTTAAGAATAAGGAGTAATAATAATAATAATAATAACTTTCATTTATGGGCGCCTTTCAAGAGTCTCAAGGACACCTTACAAAAATTTAGCAGGTAGAGGAAAAACATGTAAGGGGAATGAAATAAATAGTAGAGACATGACTATTACACAAAGTAAATACAGAATTCAATACAAAACACAGTATGAGGCAATTAATGCACAGATGAAAAGGGACGGCACGTGGGGCTAAGGATAGGCAGAGGTGAAGAGATGGGTCTTGAGGCGGGACTGGAAGATGGTGAGGGACACGGAATTGTGGATCAGTTGGGGGAGGGAGTTCCAGAGCCTGGGGGCTGCCCTGGAGAAGGCTCTGTCCCCAAAACTGCGGAGGTTGGACTTGTGGATGGAGAGGAGACCGGCTGATGTGGATCTGAGGGACCGTGAGGGTTGGTAGGGGGAGAGGAGGTCAGTGAGATATGGGGGGGCCAGATGGTGGAGGGCTTTGTAGGTGAGGATCAGGATTTTGTAGTTGATCCGGTGGGAGATGGGAAGCCAGTGAAGTTGTTTTGAGGACTGGAGTGATGTGATGCCAGGATTTGGTGTGGGTGATGAGTCGGGCGGCTGCGTTCTGGACCAGTTGGAGTCGGTTGATGTAGGTGGAACTGATGCCAAGGAGAAGTGGGTTGCAATAGTCCAGTCGGGAGGAGATGAAGGCATGGATGAGTCTTTCAGCAGCAGGCGGTGTGAGAGAGGGTCTGAGTTTGGCGATGTTGCGGAGATGAAAGAAGGAGGTTTTAATGACGTGGCGGATGTGAGGCTCAAGGGAGAGGGTGGAATCAAAGATCACGCCAAGGTTGCGGGCCTGGGGAGATGGGGAGACAGTGGTGCCGTCGATGGTGAGAGTGGGGTTATTGATTTTGCTGAGTGTGGCTTTGGAGCCTATGAGGAGGAATTCTGTCATCGCTGTTGAGTTGAGGAAATTATGTTGCATCCAGGTTTTTATAGCTGACAAACAGGAGTTGATATGGTAGAGGGGGGGGGGGGATTTGAAACATAGAAACATAGAAATTAGGTGCAGGAGTAGGCCATTCGGCCCTTCGAGCCTGCACCGCCATTCAATATGATCATGGCTGATCATCCAACTCCGTATCCCGTACCTGCCTTCTCTCCATACCCCCTAATCCCCTTAGCCACAAGGGCCACATCTAACTCCCTCTTAAATATAGCCAATGAACTGGCCTCAACTACCCTCTGTGGCAGAGAGTTCCAGAGACTCACCACTCTCTGTGTGAAAAAAGTTCTTCTCATCTCGGTTTTAAAGGATTTCCCCCTTATCCTTAAGCTGTGACCCCTTGTCCTGGACTTCCCTAACATCGGGAACATTCTTCCTGCATCTAGCCTGTCCAACCCCTTAAGAATTTTGTAAGTTTCTATAAGATCCCCTCTCAATCTCCTAAATTCCAGAGAGTATAAGCCAAGTCTATCCAGTCTTTCTTCATAAGACAGTCCTGACAACCCAGGAATCAGTCTGGTGAACCGTCTCTGCACTCCCTCTATGGCACTAATGTCCTTCCTCAGATTTGGAGACCAAAACTGTACGCAATACTCCAGGTGTGGTCTCACCAAGACTCTGTACAAGGTCTGGTTTGGTGCCAAGGTAGATCTGGGTGTTATCAGCGTAGCAGTGGAAGTCCAGATTGAAGTGGCGGAGTATCTGACCAAGGGGGAGGATGTAGATGATGAAGAGGAGGGGGCCGAATACGGAGCCTTGGGGAATGCCTTGAGTGACTGTGGCTGTAGCAGAGGTGTGGTTATGGAGAGAGATGAAGTGGGATCTGTTGGAAAGGTAGGAACGGAGCCAGCTGAGTGCAGAGCCTTCAATGCCGAGGTCTTTGAGTCTGGTGAGCAGGATGTTATGGTTCACTGTATCGAAGGCTGCGCTCAGGTCGAGGAGGATGAGGATGTTGAGGGAACCAGTGTCAGCAGAGGTGAGGAGGTCGTTGAGGACTTTGAGGAGAGCAGTTTCTGTGCTATGGAGGGGGCGAAAGCCAGATTGGAGGGGTTCAAGTAGGTTATACGCAAGGAGGTGGGAATGAAGTTGGGACGCAACGATACGCTCCAGGGTTTCTGAAAGAAAGGGGAGGTTTGAGATTGGGCGGTAGTTAATGAGAGAGGAGGGATCAAGACCAGGTTTCTTTAAGATTGGTGTAACAGCAGCAGTTTTGAAAGCGGAGGGGACAATTCCTTGGGACAATGAGGAGTTGAAGAGATTAGTGAGGTAGGGGCAGAGAACGGGGAGGCAGGGCTTCAACAGGGGAGTGGGGAGAA